>NW_024070194.1:5489690-5551629 GCF_014754425.2 Oryx dammah
GGAGATCTCCAGGACGACAGCCGCCTCCAGCATTCTTGCCTGGGGAATCCCATGGACAGAGGAGCCTGGCGGGCTACAGGCCACGGGGTCGCAGTCGGATACGACTGAAGTGACTTAGCACACAGGCACTACTCAAAAGGAACCCGTAGGGGGCAGCGCATGACTAGACCTGGGTCTCTGGGTCCAAAATCCAGGCTCTTCCCCTCTCCAAGGACAGGCCAAACCTCGAGTCCTTCCAACCCTCAAATTTTTTAAAAATCACATTTACAAAATAACTGTTGTACTACTAGTATTTTAAGTTGAATCACCTTCTTATTTCAAAACTTAAATACACGAATATTTTAAAAGAACTCACAAAGAAAAGCCTAGGGTACACAAAGTGAGAAGCTCCTGCCCAGGCAGAAAGAGCCCCACGGAAGCTGGAGGAGAGACCAGAAATGTCAGACCAAAGCAGAGAATGGGGCGGGGCCAGATGCTGCGCTGTGGGAGTCAGCGATCGGGCCAGAAGGAGCTGGAAGCCTGGGAGGGAAGGTCACGCTCTCCTCTGGAGAGGAAAAGCAGGGCCAGGGAGGGGCTGGGAAGGAACGAGGACGGGGGCTTAAGTCGGGTGTCTGAAGGGTGGGTGGGCCCAAGGAGGGAGAGAGGGAGAAACAGGAGCAGGAGAGAACCAGCAGGCCCGGGGCACCCGTTCTGTCGTCGCAGGACACAATCTGACTTTTTAACATGGGTCACTCTGCCTCCAAGAGGAGTCAGTATAACAGCCACGTGCCATTAAAATCACTTTGGGAGATTTTTCTGGTGGTCCAGTGTATAGAAATCCACCTTCCAATGCAGGGGATGTGGGTTCGATCCCTTCTCGGGGAGCCAAGATCCCATAGACCTCGGGGGTAACTAAGTCTTTGTGCTGCAACTACTGAGCGTCAACTAGAGAGAAGCCCATGCACCGCCACGAAAGACCTACGTGCCACAATGACAATCCCGCGTGCAGCAACCAAGGGCTGGCACAGCCAAATAAATACGTATTTCTAAAAAAATCACTTTGGTCATCTCTAAGCAAAGAACCCCTCTAAGGAAAACACTAGTAA
Organism: Oryx dammah; assembly: GCF_014754425.2. Lineage (NCBI taxonomy): Eukaryota > Metazoa > Chordata > Mammalia > Artiodactyla > Bovidae > Oryx > Oryx dammah. The sequence goes on from NW_024070194.1 coordinate 5,490,776, forward strand.
GCCACACTGCCTGAAACCATGAAAGCAGCCCACTGATTGTGTTTGCTCCTCTTCACAAGTCAGGCGTGATGGTCCAGCTTCCACCTCATACCCCAGGCTACTCACACAGAGCCACCGCTGCTAAATTAACACCCAAGCTTTTAAGGAAACACAGGGAGTCACCCAGACTAAAAGCACTAATGCGTGCCCAGGTCTTACCTTGTGCAATGAATATCCTGACTCAAATATAATAGGTGGAAGCAAGAGGAGGAAAAACATATTTGGACGAAACATTTCTTCCTCCTGTAAACATAAAATGGGTATTTTCAGAGGCATGGGATTAAAAAATAAGTCCATCAGTGAAGAGCCAAAGTCATTCTTCTCTTGGAACCTGGCCCAGTGGAAACATACAAAGTTTAAATCACTACCTGATGATAAAACCAAACAAAAGCAGTGATAAAACAAACAAACAAAGACAGACCTCAAAAGAAAACCTATATTTAAAAATGTAGAACAAATGATTTTTAAAGGTGCCCAGAAAAATAAACAGCAGAATGAACTGCTTCCAAATTTACAGCAGTAGGCTCTTTATTCTACTAAGGAAAGTAAATTAATTTTAATATAGAAAACATTTCAATTCAAAAAGAACATTTTCAAAATCAAGTCCACAAATTGGAATTCCTCCAGGGAAAAGGTAATGGTAAGCCCTAAAACAATCCACTTAGAGGGAGGGTAAACCCCACTCATGTTTAAAACAGCCCTGCCTTTTCTCTGCCTATCATAGACAACTATGCCATGTTCCTAAATCTGACTGTGATGAAACAGTTCTCACCTGATGCCCCTGCAACTTGGGACATGGCTATAAAGTGAGCCCCTTGCCATGCTTTCAGATTCAAATATTAAGTACCATTATGAAATATATTTTGAGAATATGAATATCTTCAGGGGCAAAGTTACTCTAACTTTGGGGGGATGAAACAATTTCATCTTCTATATTAATACAGCTCTCTTCTTACAAACCTATGGAAAGAAGGAAGGAAGGGACAAAGGAAGGAAGGAGGCTCTAACTGTGGTGGATTGGAGGTAAAATACATACCGGTTCTTAAACCCAAATGATGACAGCCTATTTAAAACTGCAAAATCAGGACCTTTTCAAAAGAAAATTCCCAAGCCACAATCTTGACAGTCTGATTTCTTGTCAAAATCTCTAGTCAAAAGAATGATAAATGTACCCTTACAAATGTATGGCTGTTACCATAAAGACTTAAAATGACATTCGAAAAAGGCTCAAAATAGAAGCAAATGATGACTTCTGAAAATGTCTTTTTTTTTTTTTGGACAGGAAATAGCATTTATTGGTGAGCATGATTAAGGAGGGGACAGCGCTGATGCTCATGAGTGCAGAGCCCACCATTTGTCCAGGGGACCACGATTAGGGATGTATTTGACCCCACAGCCATCTGGGGTGAGTCGCTTTTCTGCCACCATGTTTCTCAAATTCATCCGCGTTGAATTTGGTAAATCCCCACTTCTTAGAGATGTGGATCTTCTGGCGGCCAGGGAACTTGAACTTGGCCCAGCGGAGGGCTTCAATCACATGTTCCTTGTTCTGCAGCTTGGTGCGGATGGACATTACGACCTGGCCAATGTGGACCCTGGCCACTGTGCCCTGGGGCTTTCCAAAGGCACCTCGCATACCCGTCTGGAGTCTATCAGCTCCAGCACAAGATAACACCTTGTTGATGCGGATGACATGGAAGGGGTGGAGCCGCACTTAGATGTGAAAACCATCTTTGCCACAGCTTTTCACCACGTACTTGGCACAAATACGGGCAGCCTCCAGGGCTTCAGAGGAGAGCTGCTCATACTCATCTGACACCATGTGGCCACAGAGTGGGAACTCATCCACTTTGGCCTTCTTATGCCCCAACTCAAAGATGCGAATCTTAACCATCAGGGACACCTCAGCAGAAGCGGGACTTTGGGTACGGCTTGTTCTTACAATACCGGTAACACCGGGCGGGGTGGCGGCCCATGGCGACACCAGGATCTTCAGTGGCGTGCCAAAGGGAAAGAGGTGAAAATGTCTTATTAAGTCTTAAAATAACAGCCTGTATAACAAGCTCACAACTCAGCCTGGGGCCATGTGAAAGAAATGGGCCGACCTCTGTGATTTGTGGGGCACCCTACTTGCAGGCTCTGTGTGGTAGGACCACAGCAGAAACTCTCAGAGTTTCAGAAACTACACTTCTCCTGGGAGAAAGGAGAGCCCGCCTGCAGTAGGCTCACAGTATCCTCGGTCCCCAGGTCATGTCCACCTGGAATCTCCGAATACGACCTGATTGGAAAATAGGGTCTTTGCAGATGGAATTAAGGGCAGAATCCAGTTTGAGATCTTGCTGGATTAGGTGGGCCCTTGAATCCAATAAGAGTGTCCTTAAAAGAGACAGAAAATGAGACTTAGACACAGAGATGAAGGCACGTGAGGACAGACAGGCAGAGAGAGGAGTTATGCTGCCACAGCCAAGGAATGCCCGGGACCACCAGAAGCTAGAAGAGGCAATGAGCAATTCTCCCCGAGGGCCTGGATTCACTTCCTCGAGGGAGTGTGGCCCTGCCAACACCTTGATTCCAGACTTCTGGCCTCTAGAACTATGCCTGAACAATCTCTGCTGTTTCAAGCCACTCAATCTGTGGTAATCTGTTACAGAAGCCATAGGAAACACACACGCCACCTGATGGGCAACAGTGTTACGAAAAGATCCCGGGTTCCTTTGAGCAACATCTCCCCTAAAGTGGTCTGAGGTGGTACTTGAGCAGTGTGTGTCAAATACCACTGACCCCACAGACTGAGAAAGTCAGCCCTTTCTGACTCTTTTTGAATCCCAATTGAGTCAGACACATCATTCTGAAGCTACGGTGTTAAGCCTCTCTCCAATGTGCTGATCCCTCTTTTTGACAAAGAGGGCAGGCTTGGCCTCAGAGGCTTCAGTAAGCAAATGTACTACTCTGTTTTTGAATTTATAAAAACAACTTTGGTTTCCCACTTCAAACGGTATTATAGTTTCCTTATTTAAAATAAACATTCACCAATGTTCATAGCAGCATTATTCATGACAGTCAGAAGGTGGAAATAAACCCGGGCCCATCCACAGATGAATGGATAAACAAAGTGTGGTATGTGCCTACCATGGAATATTATTCAGCCATAAAAAGGAAAGAAGTGATGCTACAGGTTACAGCGTGGATGAACTTTAAAAACATCACGATAAAGAAAATAAGCTAGATGCAAAAGGACAAATATTGCATGATTCCACTTATTTGAGGTATTAGAATAGTTAAGTTCATAAACACAGAAAGTGGAATAGGGGCCACTAAAAAAACAGAAAATGTTAAAAAAAAAAAACACACACAGACAAACAGAAAGTACAATACAAAGTAGGTAAAGAGGAATGGGGAATTGTTTAATGGGTAGGGTTTCTGTCTGGGATGATGAAAAATGCTCTGGAAATAAACAGTGGTGACGATTAAATAACACTGTGAATGTATTTAATGCCACTGAACTGTACACTTAAAAAGCGCTCAAATGCTAAATTTTATGTTCTCATTTTACCACAGTAAAAGCTTTTAAAAACCTGTTGTAAAAATGCACATACATAAACAAGCAGGCTGACTTAAATGTATTAAGTACATGACAACAAAGGTAGAAGGCCCCCAGCAGGAGAGTTTGGAGACAAAACAGCACGGGAAGAAAACAGCGCTCCGTCACTGTCCTTCTTCCCTCCCACTGCTCCTCCTAGCACCAGGTTTCCAAACAGGCCCTGCTTCCTACTGCGGCTTTCCACAAGCACCAGCTCCTCTGGAGAGCCTGCCCTACTGTCTTAGCCTAACAACCTCACCCTTTTCTGAGGTCAAGCACTGGCTGCCTGAATGTGGTTCACTTGTCTATACTATTAAATACGTTACTATTCTTTAACTTGAAAACCAACACCCACTGAAAAATATATTTAATAACTCTGAAGCATAGAAAATTAAAAGATAACTCTTCTCCTCGTGCTGCTCAGAGCAGGCCCACCCACTCACAGACTTCCCTGGGCTACCCTGCAGTCCCTCGGGAGCAGCTGCCCTCAGCGGGGAGAGCATGGGCCCGGGGCTGAGAGAGCTTCCGCTTCTTCCAGAGACACCAGAAGTTCACATTTTCACATGAAATTTCTAGAATTTTATATAGATTAATAATATTTAAAAGAAAACTAATGATTTTTTTAATGGGTTTAAATTGATTCCAATTTTGATCAACAGATTTTAAATCAAACAAAATGTGTCGGGGGTGGTATTGCACATCAGGTCTATCCAGGGTAAGAGCAGAGAAAGGGCGTGCGGTCCGTGCTCCCTGCCCGAGAATGAGCCACCGTGAGGAGCTTAAAGTGAGCCCAGCTGCAGGAAGGCCAAGCTTCATATACAACGCGCTCCAGTGGGGCCTGCCCAGTCCCTTCCCAGGCAGAGGGGAGTTCTAGAAATATTCCGAGCTCAATACACATACCGGGAAATCATTTAACACAGACAATATGTCCTGAATACTATTATTATTTTAGAAATGTAGCCTTTCTCTTTTTTATTGGAGTATAGCTGATATACAACGTTGTGTTTGTTTCTGATGTAAACTGACTCAGTTCTACATATATATGCATATATATATATTATTTTTCACATTCTTTTCCATTATAGATTATTACAGGATACTGACTATTACTTATAACAGTTTCAAATTGCATTTTACCTCAGACCATGAGGCTCGTTTTGCAAATTTTATACTCTATAGTTCCACAAGTAAATTAATCTTCATACCTAGGAGCTGGCTCAAAATAGGGGGGCGCTCAAATGTATATTTTTATCATACAATTCTTTTAATATTTTGAAATGGACCTTCTTTCCCTTCACAAAATCAGTTTTGCTAAGCTTCTTACTCAAGTTTCAGTCAGTCCGTGGCCCACAGACGATGGTCGCGTGCTAGTGCCCCCTGAGGGAACGGAAGGGTATGAACGTCCACAAAGTGATGGCAGGGTGGTGTGGAGGAGAAAATACAGTGCACGCAGACCAGAGGGCCTGGGCACCAGGGCCGGCTCAGCTGCTCTCCAGCTCTGTGATGCCGGACATGTCCCGACCCCCAGAGGTCACTTTCTTCACCTATGAAAATGGAGACAATATGAGGTCTATCTAACTCCATGGCTGTCATGAGGATGACAGAAGCTAGTGTGTAAAGCATTCTCTAAGGTCTACAGCGCTGGACAGGTAAGTCTCATTAGCTGCAGCTGTTAGAATAGAATCAGGAGAAACAAACACTGTTCAGCATTTAACGCTGGTTAGAGGGCTTTGCTGGCGGCTCCACTGGAGGCTCAGCTGGCGGCTCAGACGGTAAAGAAGCCGCCTGCCATGCAAGAGGCCTGGGTTCGACCCCTGGGCTGGGAAGACCCTCTGGAGAAGGGAATGGTCACCCACTCCAGTGTTCTTGCCTGGAGAATTCCATGGACAGAGAAGCCTTGCGGGCTATAGTCCATGGGGTCACAAAGAGTCAGACATGACTGAGCGACTAGCATACAGCAAGGCCATCTTAAGACTGTGAAAATGCACACAAATAACAAAACGTGGCATTGAATGCTTCTTAACTCAAAACAGAGATTTATGCTTTTTCAGAAAAGTCAGATGTAAAGATATCAACCCTAATCTACTAAAATCAATGGGACAATATAAACTTCATAGACAGTCAAGTAATGATAAGAAGGCCACCATAACCTTCACTGTCACTAAAACTAAGAACCAATCAAAACTGTACTTATGTTAAAAAAAGAACAGTTGGGTAAACCTACCTTCCAGTTTGCCAGTTTTTTAAACTCTATAATTTTTATAACTGCTCCCATGAGTATACCTAGAAGAGAAAATGTACAGATTAACAAAAAATTTAAGCTATAAGAAAGATTTATTGAGTTTATTATTCTAAAGAAACTGATTACTATTACATCTCTGAGTGGCTTTTATGAATTTCTGCAAGTTTTGTGTCTGAAAACATAAGAATGGAAATTAGTGTGGAGTTTTACGAATCATATGAGTTTCCCACCTGCAACTCAGGCAAACCTCCCACAACAAAGTCTACAAAAATCTGGGGGTGGGGAGGACGGGGTGGAGAGGGGCAAAAAAAGCTTTATAAAACAAGACCAAAGGGTAGTCTGCCTGGCATGGAAGACTTAACACTGCTCATTTTTGCTTTATCCGCTCGTTTTCAATGTAAAATGGCAGAAAGCTAAATTTGTCCTGTTACTGCTTATTCCTATCATTTTCACAAAGGAATTAAAGATCACATTCTCAGGCTCAGATGGCAGTGCCATGTAGAGTATTTAGTTAGAGATAAAGTCCTGATGCTGAAAATAACCTAAAGGAAAGGTTCTGTGAAATTCCTGGAATAAAACAGACCATCTAAGTTCAGGCATGTCTCCACAAAGCTGACAGGCTCACTGCTCTCTCATAAAGAACCCACCAAAAACAATTCTCGAAGATGTGTCACAGGTACAACTTATGACTGCCCTGTCCCTCACTAGATAAATGATTCTTGACCCTGTGGGCACATCAGAATAGAATCAGCAGGGGAAATTTTTTATAAAATAAAGACATCTGAGCAGAACTCTGGACCTGCCATACCACCATCTCTGGTACAGGGGATACAAAGTAAGGCTGAAGAACACCATCTCAGACACTTAAAGACTTCCCTGGTGGTCCAGTGGTTAGGACTCCACGCTTCTAATGCAGGGGGTGCAAGGTGGATCCCTGGACAGGGAACTAAGATCCCACATGCCTTGTGGCCAAAAAATAAATAAAAAAGACTTTTCTTTTTCCTAGAGGAAGAAGCTTTTCTCCATCAACAACAGAGAGCTGAAGAAACATACCTTATTGGGTGGGGGTGAGGAGAAAATACAAGACCATAGAGTTTTATCAGGAGAAGAAGCTGCACAAATGCTAACTGTCATGGGGAAGGAGGGGTTTGAGGTGAAGAGAGGAAATAAGTTCATTTTAACTTTATAAATCTCTGTACTATTTGTACATTGTTATATATTAATAAAACAATAAAACTTTTGATCAAATGGAGTAAGATAAAATCTGATAGATTTGAGCTATAAAGGGAATAATGATCAATGATATTTTCAGGACAGTAATCATACATTCCTATGGGCTTCCCTGGTCGCTCAGACAGGAAAGAATCTGCCTGTGATGCAGGAAACCTGGGTTCAGTCCCTGGGTCAGGAAGATCCCCTGGAGGAGGGAACGGCAACCCACTCCAGTGTTCTTGCCTGGAGAATCCTGGACAGAGGAGCCTGGCGGGCTACAGTCCATGGGGTCACAAAGAGTTGGACACGACCGAGCAACTATCACCTCCACTTCCAATCAGACACTCACTTGCCATGTGGTATGAAAGCACTTATTCTAATCTTTCTCAAAGTTCCCCAGTTGCTTCCTTTTTCTTATCTTTTTAAATTGTGTATATATTTTAAGGAGTTTTCATACATTTTTTTTTTATTAACCAGATAGTTTATGAATACTTTGTAAGACGTTATAAATAAGAAAAAAGTCTCTTGATGAAATCCCACCCCGTCAACTCTCTGTCTCCTGTTCCAAGGTAACCAACTGTCTTGATAAGTCTGGGTAGTATTCCAGCAGACCCTTTCTCCACCCTCTTACATATTTATATTAACCACATAGTTCTACCGTGTGTGTGTATATGTACACACAAGGCACACCTGTGAGTATTTATATAAAAGGTACTGTATCTTTCTGTTATTTGCTATTTTGCTAAGTGTTAGGATCAGGGGTTACTACACACAGATCTGCCTCATTCCTTTTTAATAGCTCTACAGCAAAGCATAAACACGCCAGAGGCTGAATAGACACTTCTCCAAAGAAGGTACACAAATGGCCAATAAGCACAAGGAAAGACATCTCACATCGTTAGTCATCAGGGAGATGCAAATGAAAACCACAGTGATTCGTCAGTTTATACCGACTAGGATGGCTAGCATTGTTTAAAAAATGGAAAAATAACAAGTGTCAGCAAGGATGTAGAGAAATTGGGACACTTAGTATTGATATATCGATGGTGGGCATGTAAAAATGGCACAACTGCTATAGAAAAGTTTGGCAATTTCTCAAACAGTGAAAGTTACCATGATGCTGCTGCTAAGTCACTTCAGTCGTGTCCAACTCTTCGCGACCCCATGGACGGCAGCCTACCAGGCTCCTGCATCCATGGGATTTTCCAGGCAAGAGTACTAGAGTGGGGTGCCATTGCCTTCTCCAGAAAGTTACCATATGACACAGCAATTCCACCCTAGAGAACAGAAAACTTGGATGTTCATAACAGCATTCTTGGCCCAAAGAGGGGAACAACCCAAATGTCCCCCAACTGATGAGTGGATATACAAGATGTCATGTATCCACAAATGGAACATTATCTGGGGATACAGAGGAAGAAACTACTGATACATGCTGCAATGAGGATGAATCGTGAAAGCATGCTAAGTAAAAGAAGCCAGACACAAAAGACATCTTTTATGATCCACTTATATGAAATATTCAGAACAGGCAAATCTACAGAGACAGAAATGTTTTCCTGGACAGTATTAGGGATGACAGCTAAAGGGTATGGGATTTCTTTTGGGGATGAAGCAATGTTCTAAAATTGCTGTAATGGTTGCACAACTCTGTGAATATATTATGCTAAATCCCTGAACTTTTATAGAGTTTAAAGGTTACATTTAAATACAGGTTACATTTGATGAGTAGCATGTATGGTGAATTATATCTCATAAAATGATTACCCCTTCCCCACCCCCCAAAAGCCAGATTCTAATACCTATAATTCCCACGGTTCCAATTCATATGACATGTCTAGAACAGACAAATGTAGAGATAGGAGGGAGGTTAGCGGTTGCCAGGGGACAAGGGAAGGGGAAAATGAGGAGTGACTGCTAATGTGTAGGGAGTATTTTTTTTTTAATAAACGTATTTCTTTTTGGCTGTGTTGGGTGTTTGCTGCTGCGTGGGCTTTTTCTCTAGTCGCGCTGCACGGGCCTCTCATTGCAGTGGCTTCTCCTACTGTGGAGTAGGGGCTCAGCACCTGTGTCTCCCGAGCTCCAGAGCGCAGGCTCAACAGCTGTGGGGCACGGGCTTAGCTGCTCTGGGGCATATGGGATCGTTTCAGATCAGGGATCGAACCCGTGTCTCTTGCACTGGCAGGCAGATTCTTCACCACTGAGGCACCAGGGACGCCTCAGAGAGTATCTTTTTGAGGGGATAAAATGTTCTGGAATTAAGGAAGATAGTAGTGAGGTTGTGCAACCCTGTGGATATACTTAAAAGCACTGAACTGTACACTTTGAAATTCATGGTATGTAATTCTACTTTAAATTTTTTTTAATTTTATGGAAGCAGAGTTGATATACAATGCCATGTTATTTTCAGGTGTATAGCACGTGATTCAGTTATATACATATATATTGTTTTTCAGATTCTTTTCCCTTACAGGTTATTATAAAATACTGAATATAGTTTCCTAGGCTATACGGCAGGTCCTTGTTGGCTATTCACTTTACTTATAGTAGTGTGTGTTAATCCCAATCTTCTAATTTATCCCTCCCCCGGTATTTTTGGAAGTTTCCCCCCATGATGGCTATCTCCAGCTGTTACCATTAACAGCTGCAGTGGGCACACATATACACAGCTCTTTGTGAGTATTTATTTCCCTAGGGCAGATCCAGAGACAACGAATGGCATGGGCATTTTTATCTCTGAAACTGTTGCCAAACTATCCTCCAAAGTAGTTATGAGGATTTAAACCCCTGCTCCAAAGCATCCTCACCAACCCTGGAAAATCATCGGCCTCTTCTGCCAATAAGACAGGTGAGAAACTGTACTTTTAAGGTTTCGTTCTGCATTTACAGCGCATTCTGCACTCAGCAATTGTTCCTGATTACAAGGGAAACTGATCCTTTTTCCATGATTTCAGACTTCATTTTCAAAGCTAGTGTTTTTTTTGTTGTTGTTGTTGCTGTTATTAAAACCTCAACTTTCTTTTTCCCTTGTAAATGTATACCAAACTTTAATACTTACAATAAATGCTTTTGTAATTGCACATGAAGCAATCACATCTGAGAATCAGTGATTATTCCATTGCCTAAGCTTGTTTCTGTATTACTATTTATGAGGAACTGGAAGCTTTGTAAAATACAGTATGATGTTATTATTACTACTAATACTATTACACGAGTAATCCTTTGAAGTGTCCTAGGACTTAACTACGGTGTAGCATCAAATTGGCCAACTCCTCCTTTACCTTTTGAGATTGAGGTTCAAAGTTAGGTCAAATCAATCTAGTATACAGAAGAAATTAATTTATATCACACAACCAGACACCCTAGAAATAAACCCTAGCTGCAATTTTGTACATCCCTATCAGTAAAAAGAATTTTGAGCATGCATCTCCAAGTTACAAATTTTTATTTTATTATTACTAAAAAGGGCTTCCCTGGTGGCTCAGAGGTTAAAGCGTCTGCCTGGAATGCGGGAGACCTGGGTTCAATCCCTGGGTGGGGAAGATCCCCTGGAGAAGGAAATGGCAACCCACTCCAGTTCTCTTGCCTGGAGAATCCCATGGAGGGAGGAGCCTGGTAGGCTACAGTCCATGGGGTCGCAAAGACTCGGACACGACTGAGCAATAAGGAAGGAAGATTACTAAAAAAGTGCTACTTCATCACTGTATTTTAAAATAACACAGGAATTCCGTGGCAGTCCAGTGGTTAGGACTCTGCGCTTTCACTGCCGAGGGCCCAGGTTCAATCCCTGGTCTGGGAAACTAAGATCTCACAAGCTGTGCAGTGCAGCCAGAAATAAATAAATAAAATAACACCAAAAATAGAGACTGTGAAAGAGATTCAAATTAAATAGAAATATTAAGTTCTAATATCTCCTTTTGCCCCAGTGAATCTTCATACATACACCTGATTATGAATACCACTAGATTAATTCAAAGGATCAGGAGCAATTCATAATTATTTGTTGAGCCCCTTCTCCCAGGTTTTGTTGCTTTAAATTATCCTTTTATTAAAAAAAAAAAATTATTTGGCTGCACCAGGCCTTAGCAGCAGCACGCAGGATCTTCGATCTTGGCTGTGGCATACAGGATCTAGCTCCCTGGCCAGGGATCGAACCCAGGCCCCTGCACAGTGAGTGCGGAGTCTTAGCCACTGGACCACCATGGAAGTCCCCACTTTAAGTCATTTTTAATCCTCAAGAGAATGCTTCAGGCAGGAAGGCTCAGAGAGTTTACCCAGCTTTTCTGACAGCTCAGGGCCAGCAAGTGACAGTGGACGGCGGGCTCCCGCGTGCATTCTACCACCTCCTGAGGCTGAGACACGGGTAGACGGCACCACGGCAGCCCACCTGCCCTGCTGCCACAGACTAACACCCCTCCCTCTCTCTCCCAGGGTGCACTGCTGCTCTGCCATCATCACTGTAGACCACGGGTGCTCTTGAAGATGAGCATTATCGGAAAATGCTTAAAATACATTAAGTATAACAGTCAGGTTACAAAACAGGATGTAGCACAAGATCCCAGTTCCCTTAAAAAAGTAGAAATATATGTATGTATATATACGCACACACATGTATTTATTTGCATTGTGTTAAAAAGAAACACACACACACTGCGGTGTGAGGCCCTGTCCTACAGTGTACAAGGTACAATACTTCAGCTCATTCTCACCATTACCCTACAAGGTAATAGACCATAACAACATAAATGATAGTATTAATAACGGCACGTAACAGTTAGTGACTACTTAGCACGTAGGCATTATACTAAGTGATTTCTACGCCTTGCCCTGTTTAGTATCGTCAGTCCTATGAAGTAAAGGCACTGTCACCTGCATTTTACAGAAAAGGAACCCAAAGGCCAAGGACCAGCATCACCCAGCTGGTAAAGAGCAGGTCTAGACTTGTTTTAAAACGTGAAAGCTCCAAGAGAGTCTGCAGTGAAAACTTAAGTCTCTGTCCTATCCTGGCTTCTATTCTCCTTTTTGGAGGCCACTGATGTTACCAGTTTCTTGGTTACACTATACATTTCTGCTGAGTGTCTGTACATTTAAAATCATATACATGCAAGAGGCTTCCCTAGTTGCTCAGTGGTTAAAAAAAAAACCCACCTGCCAATGCAGGAGGCACAGGTTTGATCCCTGATCGGGGAAGATCCCACACGCATGGGGCAACTGAGCCTGTGCGTCACACCTGCTGTGTCTGTGCTCTGCGTCTGGGAGATGCAACGACTGGGCCCACGTGCCGCAACGACTGAGGCCCGCGTGCCCTGGAGCCCGAGTTCCGAAACAAGAGGCCACAGCAGTGAGAAGCCCCAGCCCCGCAACCAGAGAACAGTGCCGCGCTTGCCCCAAGGAGAGAAAAGCCTGTGCAACAAGAGAGACCCAGCACAGCCAAAAATAAACAAAATTTAAAAATCAAATCAAATCATATACGTGCACAGGCATTCACGTGTGACACAAATTTTAAGTTAAATGGTAGTACGGTATCAACTTTTTTAACTTACCACTACCTCTCAGAAACTACTCATATCAACACACAGAGCTTCCTCGGGCTTTCTGCGTTTTCAGTGGCTGCAGTGCCTTCCACTGTGCCATCCAGTGATCTGCCCCTCGGAATGGACACACGGGTGTCTTCCAGGCTTCGCTCTCACTGCCATTCCCATCTGAGCAAACACATCGTTTCCCATGTGTAAGGGTATCCACAGGCAAAACCCCTGAAAAAAGGGTTGCTGGGTCAAGCGCCCAGGCGTTTTAAATGTCATGAAGAGCTTACCATGGTAAACCCCAGGCCATGGGGCCAGCCCAGTCCCCTGCACTGGGCCCAGCTGTGCGGCTACTAAGGGCTCACGGCTGTCCCCTTGTCCAGACAACTGCCCTTAGCTGCCGCGAGGCACCTCATCTTGGAAGCTGTGCCCACCCCACACTCGCTCACAGCCACTGATCACCTGATTGGGGTAGAGAAGTCCCACCCCTTTGCCTGAAGGAAAGACAGAGGCTGCCGGGCAGACTTGCCCCAGAGCCGTGTACCGAGGCCAGGCAAGGGCTATGCTGAGGTCACACCCACCGTCTGGTGCACTCCCTGCCCAGCCTGGTTAACTCTCTCCTTACAGACTTACTCCTAAAGAGCACCCCACAGTGCATGACCTGTCCAAGCCCGTCTCAGATTCTGCATTTAGGGAGCCACCTGGGACCACCAGTTCTCGGAGTGGGGTGGTTGCGGGAAGCACACTCGAAGAACGGGATTCTGGAGTTGGACCCCTCCACAGCTATCCAGCAAAGGGCCCCAACACTGGAGGCAGAACACTGCTCGTCCCTCACCGAGGGTAGCAGGGCCACTGCTGAGACTTGCACTTGTGGTGGACTGGGTCATGGCTGCTGGAGGAGGCAGGGGCTCATGTAACATCTCTGGTGTTAAAGAGGTTATGGTAGAAATAATAACTGTTAGAAAAATAGTGGGACTTCCCCGGTGATCCAGTGGTTAAGACTCCACACTTCCAATCCAAGGGGCACAGGTTTCATCCCTGGATGGGGATGAGATCCCACAGGCTGCAGAGCAGCCAAAAAAACAAAGACAAAAAGAGGAATTGCGGTTGTTGCTGAGTGCCACTAATGCTCTGAAAAGAGAACACGAAAGGCTGAAATAATCACCAACCTCAAGCAAAGGGTGAGAGTCAGAGGGCCGCCTTGGCAGCACTGAAATCGACCCTCATCTCCTGCAGTCGGACGGTCTCCAGAGCTAAAGACCGGGCAAGTCTAAAACCGCAAGAGTGGCAGACCTTCAGAGAAAGGTGAAGTCAGGAAGACACACCGCCCACACCTTCTCGGAGCAGGGCTCCAATATGGGAGAAGTGGGGTCAGACGTGTGGGTTGGGGAGCCTGGAGATGCACACAAGCACCTTTAACCTGCAGGTTCCTGTGGACCTTCCAGAAGTGGCCCCATCACCCTGCTGGAATACAGAGTTCCCAGGCTACTTCAAGATTACACAGATGCCCCCAAATGAGGCCTTAGGCTAACTCCTGCTTCCTGTCATAATATAGCTCCCATGGACACAGACCATTCGGGTGTTCAGGACAACACACTGGTCCACTACTGACCTCATGCTAATCTGATAAGCACAACGTGGCAAGGAGATGTCTTGGTAAGACACAGATGCTTCAGAGGATGGAGACTTTTGCGGGCCTGCCCATCTGGGAAGTTTTCGGGGATCAAGTGGTCAGGAGCACACCAAGACGCTGCCTCCAAGTAAAGGACAAGGTCAGTAACTTCTACTCTAATAAAGAAGCACAGTGCTTGGGAGGCCTCCCTCAGGTTTTGGAGGCAACACATCCCACACTTGAGAAAACTACTCCCACCCATTCACTGGTGTTTAAGAGGCCGATGGTTTTGAGTGAGGGAACAACCACTGGTCGCAGCTCCAGCAGCTCTGCCGCTTCCGCCATACCATCCGGCTGACTCCAAGGGACCGAAGGATCTGCTAGAAAGGGAGGCCGGCCAGCCCCCAGGGGAGGGTCTCTCAGCATAGATCCCTGGGGTTCTAGAGCAAGGTCATCCCACATGCAGAAGAGAACCATACACCCCTCGGAAAACCCCCAAGGGGAAAGAACCCCAACAGCTCCTGGCATGTTCTTGGGCCGTGGTAGAGACAGAGCCCCTGAGTATGGGGCATCAAGTGCCCACACAGCCAGAACCATCCTTCACAAGCTGGGATGCCACATCTACCGAGTTATGAGGCCAGACAGGCCTAGGAACAACTCACTTTAAGATGACATTAAAGACCAAGCTCATGTGCGTCCACAAGGCACAAGTACTGGGGTACTGCACAACCACAGGTCAAACCAAGAGACTCGCTCTGTGACCACGGAGGTGCAGAAGTGGGCTCGGCCATGGGCGCCACGCGGCCCTCTCCCGAAGGGCCAGCTGGAGCGGCCAGCGGCCTCTTCAAGACAGACCCGAGGCACCAGCTTGAGGATGACGTCTGTGGGGAACGGAGCCCTCCTCTAAGACGCACGGTGCTTCTTAAGCCACTACAGGGGTTACATACCCCACAGGCAAGCGTGGGTACAGCGCACAGCAGCAGCACCACCCGACACCACTCTCAGGGACTCCCTTCGGAGTGGAGATTCCCACTTGGAGGGTTTCTACCTCCCTTAGCCTGAAACTTTAGGCTCGGTGTGTTGAAAGGACCTGGCTCCCAGAAGGCGACGTGGCTACCAGGGTACACACAGTAAGAGTTAACCTCAGAAACTGCCTCATCAGTTTGGGCTCTTTGTGCCTACAGACCAGCAGGCCTGGAAACTTCCCATGCTGGCAGGGACGACTGAGGCTGGTCACCATGAGGAGACAGGTCTGGCCACTACATAAACGGGCGGAAAAGAATACAATGACTGAGGCAATACGTTTTTAACCAAAATGATTTTTTAAAATACTGTTAGCACATTTTGTCAGCTATAATCACAGAACCACTTATCTTATAATAAGGTTAATTTTGAAATTCCTGTCCTTGATGCTGCCACCTATACTAAAATAGCTACTCCAAAGATAGTATTCTGAAAAACAGAGACTCGCCAGAGAGAGGTGAGGCGGGTCCTCAGGGCCGTCTGTCTGTTTTCTGGGGAGGTGCTGCTGATACAGGTTTTGTTTGTTTTCGGCTGTGCTGGGTCTTCGTTGCTGTGCCTAGATTTGCCCTCTCTAGTTGTAACAGGTGAGGGCGGCTCTCCAGCTGCGGGCTGCAGGCTCCGCACTGCGGTGGCGTCTCCTGCTGCGGGGCACGGGCTCTAGCGCACGCGGGCTTCAGGGGTTGCAGCAAGTGGGCTCGGCGGCCGTGGCTCCCGGGCTCCAGAGTACAGGCTCAGTAGTTGGGGCACAGGGGCTTAGCTGCCTCTGGGGGCTCTTCCCAGAGCAGGGATGGAACCCATGTCTCCGGCACTGGCAGGTGGATTTTTTTACCACTGAGCCACCAGGGAAGCCCTGTACATATATATATTTAAAGGTACTTCTTCAGTGGAATGTTATTCCTTTCTAACCCACTGAGAGCATGTATGTGATGAAAGAGGAAATGTCTAGAAGTCAGCCCAGAAAAGCAAGTTTCAAAATGCAATCCTTTAGCAACCTTTCTCTTCTAAAGTTGAGACTACTTCACTATTCTGACATATCTGAAAGATTTAAGTGTAAAATGTAACTTTAAGATGGAAAAAATGCTGAGCCAAGAGAAGATGGTCAGAAAACTAGGGGGAAGAGTCCAGGCAAAAGGGCAAGTATTACACTGCACTAATGGCAGTAAAAGAGCAACAAGATGTTCCAAGAATAAACTGTCACCTCTGATCCATGTTTCCAGAAACACAGAGGTTAAAAGTCTTCTTGGAATGCAACAGCCTGGAAAATCTTGAGACTCTAATGCGATCCTTTTGTCAATCTGACAACCAATTTTGGCCTCTGCCTCTAAGACAGCTACTTTAATGCCAACAAATGAATGCCTGTTCTTTCTCTAATATAAATCAAAGTATCTAAGGTTCAGGGAGAGTTTACCCACGGGACAGTTCAAGCTGCATCACCATCAAACTCTCATTAAAGCTGTTAACAGTTACAGTCGGGATTCTTGCTTTAACTTTTCTTTAAAAAAACAAAACTTTTTTCAGAACTTAAGTAAAATTAGATGGAAAAGGAAATGGCAACCCACTCCAATATTCTTGCCTGGGAAAGCCCATGGACAGAGGAGTCAAGCAGGCAATACTCCATGGGATCTCAAACAGTTAAACACGACTTAGTGACTAAACAACAACAAATATATCTATTTATACATTTATACTTATATAAATTTCTAAGGCCTATGTGTATATATATATATGTCTACAATCCCCTTTTCTTTAAATTTTACAATTTAAAAAATCTGAGGGCAAACATGTTTTTTTATGATCCGTTTGGTTACTAAACCTGAGATGACCTGAAGGTCCCCCTTCCCCTGCAAAAAAACCTTAAGTAAAATTAGAACCACAATCACCGTATATGCTATTTTCAGAATTACTCAGGGTCAACAACGCAGGAACTGAGTGATATTTTTTCAACTTCCACTGAAATCTTCCATAGACAAAAACAGCCCTACTCTTAAAAAATTACAATCTTAACATAACTAAAGGAGTTAACATAACTAAAAGCACAAAGTTAAGAAGACTGTGACAAGGAAGCACATTTGTGTATTTCTATTTACTCAATGATTCAATCAAATCAGTTACAAGTTAAAACTTGATTTGTCTGTCAGTAGCATTTAGGCTCGGAAAAAGCAATGGCACCCCACTCCAGTACTCTTGCCTGGAAAATCCCACGGACGGAGGAGCCTGGTGGGCTGCAGTCCATGGGGCTGTAAAGAGTCGGACGCGACTGAGCGACTTTACTTTCACTTTTCACTTTCATGCATTGGAGAAGGAAACGGCAACCGACTCCAGTATTCTTGCCTGGAGAATCCCAGGGACGGCGGAGCCTGGTGGGCTGCCATCTATGGGGTCGCACAGAGTCGGACACGACTGAAGCGACTTAGCAGCAGCAGCAGTATTTAGGCTAAACCCTGGAACATGTAGTCAAATTTCCACTCTTAAACCTGTTCTGGCCTTTCCTCACTCTACAGTAAAGTATGACTAAGAAAAAACATCTACTCCTGTTTCTGCTATATATATCAGAACAGTGGACAGGATAATTATTTATTTTCACTCTTTATCAATTTCAGTCCCAAATATAAAAATAAATATGTGAACTTTACTAATACATGGAAAGAACAGGAAAAAGTAAAGAACACAAAAAATGGTATCAACTCAAACCAAGTCAAGTCATCTGATGGATATGTGTACTTCCAAGGGTAGTTTGGAGAGAAAGAGGCATTATAAGAGGAGCTGGTTGTCAAAAAAAAAAAAAAAGGATTTTTCTTTTTTGGTATAGCTATTTAAATGTGCCCCAAAAAATTTACTTAAAAATGCCCAAACTACAGAATTCCCTAAGTATAGAAAGTATCTGAAAGCTGTGAACAAGGGTCAAGGAAATATCTTCAGAACTTTATGCTGATATTATGTTTTTATAAAGAATGAAAGTCTCAGGATTCACTTGAAAATATAATAGAAGAGTAGAAATGTGCTGTTTAGAATATAGATAGTCCTTTTCTCTTTTTTTTCTTCTTTAATATTTTAAAATTTATTTCTTTGCCTGCACCAGGTCTTAGTTGCAGCATGCAAACTCTAGTTGCAGCATGTGGGATCCAGTGCCCTGACCAGGGACTGGATCCAGGCTCTTTGCATTGGGAGCACAGAATCTTAGCCACTGGACCACCAGAGAAGTTCCTGGACAGTCCTTGTCCATACCAACAGTTTCTTAGGAACTCTGAATGCTTAACACAAAAGGTCAACAATATCTCTAAATGACTATGGACTAAAAAGTAACTTCTGGTTAGAAGAAGTAGGCTAGGAAAACGTATCCCTGAGAGAATGAAAACCTCATTTTCTTTGGCAGCTGTTTTGGCACAAAAATTGGAAATTCTTGAAATGGTGGCTATCTCAGTTATTTTGTTACACTTTGCTCCAATAGGAGAAAAAAATTTTCCTCTCATCTACATAGCTTTATGAATTACAGGACTATTTTGAAAGCTTTTTCAGCATTTCTAAATTCTATCCAAATGTCCTCTAATATAACAAAAACTACTTTCTGGACCCCAGCATGATCTCTAGAAGTGCTTTTAGCATTCCAATCACTTGAGTTAGAAAATTAGTACTGAAAGTAAGACGGACTTTCCATCCGAAGACCTGGCTCTTCTGGCTACAGTTATTTGTGTAACGTCAGCGAAGACATAAACCCCGTGGCCGACCAGCCTTGGCTCACCCCCATCGTCACTCCACTCCATGTCCGGTTCTGGGTGGCCATCTGGGGAGTTCATCTTACAGCTTCTGGTGGGACCTGGGAGGAGTGGAGGGCGCCTCGCCCACGGTGACTGCCACTGCAAGGAGAGTGAGCCTGAAGCTGGAGAGGCTTACCGTGTGGAGAGAGCCTGACAGGGAAGCCAAAACAAGGGGAGCACTGTTGAGAAATGGAGAAAGTCCAGGAGACTTGATCCAGTGAAGTCTGAAGCTGGCACTGCCTGTAGCTTTTCTTGTGCCCTGAGCCAATGGGTGTGCAACCACACTCCCACCAATCTGTGTTCTTTGAACCTTTTTGAATTGATATTGTCCACAGAATGGAAAGAGTCCTGTATCAGTTAAGATGTTTTCCTCTGCAAGTAAAAGAACACCTGACTAAAAATGGCTTAAACAATAGATGTTTTTTATCTCATATAACAGGCAGCTCTGAGATAGGTGGTTTCAGGGCTATCAGTTCAACAGAACAACAGTGCAGTTGAGATTCTGGGTTTTCCATCTGTCCCCTTGGCAAGCCCTAGCATTCTGGCTTTGTCTTTGAGCCATGATGACTGCAAGATGGTTGCCAGTGCTCCAGACATCATATCTTCATACAGCAGTATCGAAGGAAGGAGAAATTTCTTTTTACCAGAGAGAAAAAAGTTTTCCAAAACTCATCACCCTGGCCTATTTCCCTTTGATCTCAGTGGCCAGAACTGGGTCTCACACTGTCCACTGCCTCCACCCCTCTCAGACAATCACTGGGTAAAAGATAACACAATTTTCATGATGGCAAAGCCCAATCTTGACTTGGAGGGGCCTACCTTCCTTAAGTGTACTGTGGCAAGACACTAGGTTCAAAACGAGGATTCTGTTTCCATAGCAGGGGGATGGCTCTGGGCAGGCACCTAACACCACCTCTCTAAGTCCTCTTACAAGCGCTGGTGCTCAACAATCCCGTCACTCAAACATTCAAAAGTTAGGACCCTGACATCCCAAACCAAATCATACGAACCACCACTTTAATTTCCATGTGCACCATGCCAGATACACAGCAACTATGGTTCTTATTCTTAAGAAACTACGTAAACTGACCACAAAACTGTAACTTCCTTGAGTGGTTTTTTAAGTCTTTACTGGATGCCCAAGAATAACAGGTATTAGCTAAATAGGTTATTTTCAACATGCCCAATATCAGGAAAGGAATGTTAACGAATGATCTTCCTCTTCTTAGAGCTCGAAGGCTCTTGTTAGCTAAGTTAGAATCTGCCAGGATGTGCATATGAAGAGCCTGTTCAATAGAGAACAGGAACTCTCTGAGTAAAACTTGTTTCTAACTCTTTACTGAAGATCAAAACTTTCTAGTGTTACCTCTTCCTTAAAATATGGCATCACCTGGGGTTATGGGGCTTAAATGAGATGACACTGTGAAAGCTCAGAGCCCAGAACCTGGCACTGAAGGTACCATGAAGTCCAGGGAAGACAAAGGAAGGGCTGAACCAGAGTTGTGGGACTGCTGGTGGGGGAAGAATGGACAGAGTCTGACCATTCAATTTATTCAAAGATATTCTTGATGTGGGTCATTTTTAAAGTCTTTATTGAATTTGTTACAATATTGCTTGTTTCGTTTTGGTTTTTTGGCCTCAAGGCATGTGGGCTCCTCAGCTCCCTGACCAGGGAACAAACTCGCATCCCTTGCACTGGAAGGCAAAATCTTTAACCACTGGACCATCAGGGAGTCCTTGATCATTCATTTCTAAAGTTAACCTGTGCTGTGCTATGCTTAGTCGCTCAGTCCTGTCCAACTCTTTGCAACCCCATGGGCTGTAGCCTGCCAGGCTCCTCTGTCCATGGGGATTCTCCAGGTAAGAATACTGGAGTGGGTCAGCATGCCCTCCTCCAGGGGATCTTCCCAACCCAGGGATTGAACCCAGGTCTCCCACATTGCAGGTGGATTCTAAACCAGATCTAAGGCAAGGAAAATTAACTTATAGAGGACTAAAGGTGATAAGGCAGTATTAAATATCATCAGTAGACAAGTGGAAATTAGTGAAAGTAACGATAACGTAGTAAGCTGACTACTAACCTTTAGCTAACCTTAGTGAAACCATATTTACTATCCTATAAGCCTGAGATCCAACCAGTCCATTCTAAAGGAGATCAGCCCTGGGTGTTCTTTGGAAGGAATGATGCTAAAGCTGAAACTCCAGTACTTTGGCCATCTCATGCGAAGAGTTGACTCATTGGAAAAGACTCCGATGCTGGGAGGAATTGGGGGCAGGAGGAAGAGGGGACGACAGAGGATGAGATGGCTGGATGGCATCACCAACTCGATGGACGTGAGTTTGAGTGAATTCTGGGAGATGGTGATGGACAGGGAGGCCTGGCGTGCTGCGATTCATGGGGTCGCAAAGAGTTGGACACAACTGAGCAACTGAACTGAACTGAACTGAAGCCTCCCCACCCACATCTTGACTTTAACACTTACTGAAGAGTGAGGCCGCTCCTTCTTCCTTCTTAAACACTTCAATGAACTCACGTGAGTCCAACTGTTATTACACTGATTCACACACTCTAAATTGAGGCTAATTACCTTTCAATAAGTTGCCACAGGAAACAAAAGAGGGAAATGTAAGTGAGGTAGAAGGGAATGCCCTCTGACGACTTTAGATGTGACTAACGTTAAACCTTAAAGTGAGAAATCTCTTCTGGCTGTAAAATTCAGTGATTCTATGAATTAAGTGTCAATTATTCGCCTCAGTGGAGTGACAGAACAGCCTAGCAGTAGGCCTTAGAGTTAACAGTGTGAATGTTTATTTCCAAACCTAACCTAAACCCGTGCTGCATCAGGAAAGAATTTCTCAATATACTAAACCAGATCTACAAGGCAAAGAAAGCTTATAAAGCACATACAACTGTGTGCATATATATTTGATGCTCAGTCGTGCCCACCTCTGTGCAACCCCATGGCCTGTAACCCGCCAGGCTCCTCTGTCCATGGAATTTCCCAGGCAAGAATACTAGAGTGGGTTGCTATTTCCTACTCCAGGGGATCTTCCCAATCCAGGGATTGAACCCATGTCTCTGGCATCTGCTGCACTGACAGGCAGATTCTTTATCACTGTGCCAACTGGGAAGCCTGTCATGTAGAAATATATACATAAAATTAACTTATAAAGCAGTAGTGATAAGACACAGATATCAGCAGCAGGCTACTGGAAACTAGAAATAAAGTAACCACAATATAATAAACTGATGAGAGCCTTGGATGTGCCCTGGTTTCAGAAGTAGAAAGGGCTCTTAAGCATATAGTGGGACTTCCATGTGACTTTTAGGAGGTCATCACCACTCTCTGAGCCCCCGGTATACTTATCTGTAAAATAGAACCATAACACCCTCACGGCAGTTGGCAGAGAAGATGAAATGAGCTCGGGTGTAAACCACATCTCGTGTGCTTAGGAGCACTTGGGAGGCACTCAAAAAATGGTACTGTTACTGCTTTAAGTATAGGATTGCCATTAAGCACTTACCTAATGAGACCACGGCAACGCTCTCTGGCAAGAAATGTAATCTGTATCGGATCAGTAAATGCACCAATATGATGCAGATAGCTGTGGGAAAAAATAAGACACTGTTAAAACAACCGAACTTTGAATGGAAACACCAAGCCCAAGGCAGCAGTTATTTCTGGGAGGCCGCCAGGGAGATGACAACTGGCAGCGACACAGGAAACTTCAGCTGTATTTTCAATTTCTTATTTCTGAATCTGGAGGTAGTTCATTACATTTTACATTATTTCTTTACACGCTTGAACTAGCTGCTGCTTTCCAGTAGTTGAAACAGCAACAGACACCTATCTTTCTTCTGAGTGATTAAATCTCATACAACCATTTAAAATTATTCAAATTTCCCTTATTCTGAGAAATGATCCTCAACAGTGAGGAAGAAGTCAATGAACTCAATCAGTTTTACGCAAAGACAGCTACAACAGAATATATATTGACAGCAAGTATTTTGCAGCCTTGTGATCTATTCTCTTTCAACACAGAAGGAAGCCAGGGGGTTTTACAAACAGGACAAAGTTAATCCCAATCTGGTGATAAGAACATAGAGACCTAGAGATGGGGTGCCTGCTTCCCAGCTGGGTACTGGGGCTTCCACCAGTTAAGGGCTCCCCATGAGCCAGGGGCGGCCCTGAGCACTTCCCAAGTGCTCTCTCAGCTGACCATCAACACACCCTCTGAATGAGCTGGCATCACCTCTGCCTCCTTTGATTAAAGATAAGAAAGCTGAGGCCGAGAGAGTTCACACCACCATCGGCCCAAGCTCGATTCCAACCCTGTCCCCGTAATCCTTGGCACCCACCACCCACTCCTGGAGGCCTTCATCCTCAACCAGGAAAATGCGAATAATGTCTGACTTTCCTCACACGGGTGTTGTCATGAAAGAAAAGATCCAAAAAGATGTAAAACTGTTTGAAAGGAGTACGTATTTCGGACCAAAAAAAGCACACTTTCACATAAATAACTCCTGAATGTAATTTCAAGGCCCAAGTGTTACTGTGCATGTCTTTCTTCTTTTACTAGGCACCTGGGTGGTATGCCATCTCATCAGAGTGTTATAGTATTAAAAATAAACGAGTGCCTTTTTTTGTAAAAGGAAATGTTCAAACAATCTGCATGACTGTGAACAGGCCAGACTCAGAGCCCACGCTGGCAAATTAGACTATCTTTAGTCCCACCAAAAAGCACCAGGTGGCCAGAGAAAGGAAACAGCTGTAAATATGGAAATTGGGTCCTCCTTTCATTCTGTGCTTTAAACTATCAATCTGTGGTGTGATTTCATTATAAATATTTAGCCTAGTTAGAAAAGTCCTCCATTAAATACTAAGAGCAAGACAAAAGTTCCAATGCATAAGCTCAACATGGAACCAGTGAGAATGCCTATTGTATAAAAATGTAGACACACGAGCACATAAGTAGACAGAAATATATACATCTAAGGAGTTGAATCAGTTGCTGCTCTTTCTTTGCACCAATCTGGATGACAAAATTTAAAAGCTTCTCCTTGTAAATCAGATAACTATCTGAAGCTAAAGAGGAAAAGAGGGACTCCCTTGGTGGTCCAATGATGGCGACTCTGCACACGCAATGCAGGGGGCTGGGTTCCATCCCTGGTCGGGAACTGAGGTCCTGCAGCACGCAGCAACTAAGACCTGGTGCAGCACCCCCACCCCAAAACAAGAGCAAAAGAAAAGCTGTCTATCAGCAGAGAGAGCTGCATGTAAGGACGAGCAATGCCACAGAATGGTCTTCAGAGATAAAAAGGAGATCTGCAAAGACAACCCACAGAATGACAGAAAATATTTGTTGGTCATATGTCTGATAAGGGTCTAGTGTCCACAGTATATAAAGAAGAACAAAAAGACAACACACTTTTTTTAAATGGGCAAAAGATATTTTAGACATTTCTCTAAAGAAGATATGCAAATGGTCAATAAGCACATGAAAAGGTACTCATCTTCGTTAATCATTAGAAAAATGCAAATCAAAACCACAATGAGACACAACTTCACAGCCTTTAGGATGGTAACAAGGATGGACAGCAACCGGAGCCCCCAGCTACGGCGGGAAAGTTCGGCAGTTTCCAAGAAAGCTCCTCACAGAGTAACCACTTAACCCAGCAATCCCATTCCTAAATACATATATCCAAAAGAAATGAGTTTTTATGTGCCCACATAAGAACTTGGACAAAAGTGTTCACAGCAGCACTATTCACAATAGCCAAAAGGTGGAAACAACCCAAATGCCCATCAGCTGATGAATGGATAAACACGTGGACGATTATTCAGTCATAGAAAGGAAGGGGATTCTGACACACGCCACAACACGGATGAACCCTGAAGACATTGTTACGTGAAAGAAGCCAGACATAAAAGGCCACACACTGTATGGTCCCATTTGTATGAAATACCCTCAGCAGGCAAATTCCTAGAGACAGCAGAACAGTGTTTACCAGAGCCTGCAGGGAGGCAGAATGGGGAGTGGCTGCTTTTAACTGGAACTGGGTTTCCTTCAGGGGTGATGAAAATGTTCTAGAACTAGATCATGGTGACGGTTGCCCAGATTCAAATTACATTACTGTGAATGTAATAAATGCCACTAAATTATATACTTCAAAATGGTAAATTTGATGTCTATTTTACTACACACAGATTTTTGTCTTAAAAAAAAACAAGAAAAGTTATATGCAAAAACCACTAACATGGAAAGATCTCCAAGCCATTCTGTGAGAAGAAAAGCCGAGCTATAGGACCCCTCTTACATTAAAACAAACTCCGGACAGTATGTGCCTATCGCTGCCTATGTGCTTATGAATGTACGTATGTATACATACACATCTGAGCACACATTTTCAAGTACACTTGAGGAAATACAGAGCAAGGAGGGACAAAACCTTCTGTGTGATATGGATGGTATGAGCACCACAAATTCATGTATTTCAAATTTTTCATGCCTGAAGTTTTAATTATGGAAAATATATTGAAACAGAAGACATGTCAATTTTAACAACTCCATTAAATTTTATGGCCCATAAAATGTGTCAAATGATGCTAATAGTTAACTCTAGTGTAAATCAGTAACAGTGACTCACCACTGTCACTGTGGAGTCAAAGATCAGCAAAGGATAAGTGTAGGTCAACTGATCTTAAGTCAAAATTAGAATTTTGGCATCCTTTGCACAATCTCATTTGACTTGACTACAATGGTAAACAAAAGTGGTAAATCTGTTCCAGGTTAGGAACTCCTGAAGTCTAGAATAACTGATGGACTATTTCCCTCAATTCACTAGTCTATGTATTAAGTGATCTGGCAAGTTATCTATTAATAGACATTTTTTTTCCTTATCAGATTTACATTGTGTGGACATATAATCAGGAATAAATATACAAGATACGTAATAATTTGTTGATATACAAGAGAGGGAAAACCTCCCTTCAAATTTACATAGAAAGCATTCCATTCCGCTAACACATGCTAATCTACCCATGCGAAGTGAAGATATCAAATCATCAAGTGATTAGGGGAAACAGAAACCACCTGACCAATGTCAGGCTTATGATGGGTCTGTAGAGAAGACAATCCAAGAGAAATACGCATCTTTTTGGCCTCAAAGATGTACAAACACTGGGCAGCATTTTATCTGGATTAAAAAGCACATCATAAAAACCTGCTTTGTGATCGCTGGCACAAGCTAATCCGAGATGCTCCACACCCTGAAAGTTACTTTGAAAATCTTATTTCTCACCCTCCAGTGAAAAAGGTGATCACAAAACAGAAGCTTTTTTCCCAAGGCTTGCCTTTTATATCCCCTAACATATCATGCTGACAACAGTGTAAACAGACTAACAATACTCCTTCAGGATTTAGGATTTGGTACTAAAGACTTCTTGGTCAAGAAAACAACTGCTTTTCTTCTTAGTATTCAAGTACTATAACAAAAGAGGGGAAAAAGAAAACAAGAGTCCTTGATTGTTGAAGTAATCCCTGAGAAGCAGAATTACATTGACAGAGTAAAAAATTACTTGGGCATATCCAATCTAAATGGACATTGTACACTTGTGGTTTGTGTACTTTTTTGGAAAAAAGCTTTTTTAAAACTATATGGGAATTCCCTGGCAATCCAGTGGAGAAGACTCTGCAGTGATGCCAAGGGCTTGGGTTTGATCCTTGGTCAGGAATTAAGATCCCACAAACCACGCTGCATGGCAAAAAAGAAAAGTTTTTAAAAACCTATAAAAGACAAGGATGAGTTCTGAGATTTTATATAAAATTACTTAGTAAAATTACTTAATTAACAGTCTAAATATAAATGTGAAAGAAGTTACACTTTTCTGCGAAAAAATAAACCAAAAACAATCCTAATAGCCATCAGAGAAATACTCTGCACTCTTATATTTTTTGTACCTTCCGTTCTTCTGAAAAGATCTAACTAGAAATATGACTCAATATAATTAAAGAGGAGCATAAAATGTAAACGTGCCAACTTCATTTTACAAACAAGTTTGGAGAATCCTATTCAAAGTTATTTCTTTCTTAGCTGATCCAAAGTGGTTGTGCAGTTTTAACTGGATTTTCTGGTCTAAGACACTTGTCTACTGTCTATAGTGTCTGCAAGGCAGCTCAGAAATTGCCTTTTATCTAAACTTCCTGACCGATGTCTGGCAACCGGAATATGAGCCTCTAGTCTCCCCTAAAACAGATCTGTCAATTAATTTAAACTCTATGGGCCTAAATTTCTTCACCTGTGAAATAAGGAGGTTGAATAAAATGAGACCTTAAGTTTGAGAGAGTGAATCTCTTTAAGGAAAAATATCCCGTAAGTAAACAGCGGCACAGAAAAGGCAATGGCACCCCACTCCAGTACTCTTGCCTGGAAAATCCCATGGACGGAGAAGCCTGGTGGACTACAGTCCATGGGGTCTCGAAGAGTCGGACACGACTGATCGATTTCACTTTCACTTTCCTGCACTGGAGAAGGAAATGGCAACCCATTCCAGTGTTCTTGCCTGGAGGATCCCAGGGGCGGGGGAGCCTGGTGGGCTGCCGTCTATGGGGTCACACAGAGTCGGACACGACTGAAGCGACTTAGCAGCAGCAGCAGCAAACAGCGGCACAGGCGGTACACAGACATGGCAAAAGCCTTGACCACAGTTAGCAGGAAGAACAGAGGTTAAAGAAAATAGTGTGTGAACACAAGGGGTCTGGTCTTTCACTCACAGCAAAACTCTTAACTAAGTGAACGCTGACATGGAAGCTGAATGGACACAAGAGACAAAATGCAGCTCTGGTCAGAAAGTCAGATGCTCTGCCGTGGTGACCCCCGACCCCCAGCCACAGCGTCACACGGACACACACAGACTCATGAGCAGAATCTGAAATACGCTGAACTAGAAGATGTTCAAGGCTCTTTCCAGATCAAGAATTCTTTAAGTCTTTGTTTCAAAGGACATCTATGATAAAGACGTTCTTCAGAATGACTAAGCTCAATGATTTTATAAAGAAAGAGGACTATGAGATGAAACAGTTATGGCATCATGAACTGATCAGTGACCCTCCGTGTATGAACTGAAAGTCAAATGAGAGGCAGACTTGACAAAGTCAACAGTAGCTGACCCAGGGCTGACCATACAGACAGCGCACACAGACGCTCAAAATGCCAGGGGATGGTGTTTCCGCGAACATTCGCCAAGGACCTGCATTCACCTAGGACGAGGAGGCTGAAGAAAATGGTCATGCCGCTCGACTGCTCCTCCTGCTGAGCTTGCTCCCCTGTCTGCACCGGGAGGATGGGCTTGGCAGGGGTCGGGAGCACCAGTTTCGTAGTGACCACCAGGGTGGTGTGAAGGGTGACATTGAAACCTTCATGAGTTGTGTTGGGGAACCTGTTGGAGAACATAAAAAGCAGCAGAATTAGACAAAGGAAAGAGGGCCCTGAGTTATCAACACATACACAAACCAGAAAGAGAACTCTGGCCTAGAGCTCTACGGCATTCACAAGGCTTGCAACCAAGAGGCAAGCCTTGGAGAGAAACTGGTGAGGAAGATTCCTGCCTGCTGCTGCACGAGGGTACGGGTGGCCTCAGGTGCACTGAACACAACCACTTAGAGGTCAGGGACAAGGGGGAGTCGGGACCAGTGTAGAACCAAACGCTGCCTTAATGGGGGATTTAAGGACTAAGCACAGCACAAAGGGAGGCAAACTAGAGTCTCATCACATCCCAAGTTCCAACATCATTTACTAAGCACCTTTACTTCTCCAGTTTATTCTTTTCCTTAGATCGAATGTGCAAGAAGCCACTTATTTTACCCAATTGTTGATTAAGTCTGAATGCCCTACCCTACTTTACAAGAACCTCAGTTCAATGGCCCAAAAGTAATCCCCTCTGTAACACCCCCCAGTCCACCCACCACTGTGTTCCTCACAGCTATCTCCTCACATTGTGTTGGGATTGTAAACTAGCGTGATAATGACATAATAACCATTGCAGCTGTGATTGTAACAACTGATGTTTTTTGAGTACAGCCTCATTTTGGGGACCAGGTAACATACAAAACTGCATTTAACAGGCATTAACAAGCCTGAGGTGGACACTGCTACTTTCTTTTTTACCTGTGAATAACAGGCTCAGAGACCCTTTTGTTATGCCTGCTGGCTTAACTTGACCAATATCTCAGTAAGTCAGTGGCAGAATCAAGCCAAATTTGATCCAAACTTGAAATCACTGAGCCATACCACCTCTTTTCCTTTGTGCTGCTGAGGCCCAGTTTAGTGTCAGCCAAGATGCTCAGTAAGTAAGCTAACTAAATGAAATGACCGCTAGGTTAAAAGACATATAGAAAAGTTGTCAGGCGAGGGAGTCAAATTTCAACTGTTGGCATGGTTCCTTGTTAATTTTTATACACTCCTTCCACAAAGATGGGCTTCTATAACATGCAACAGACTGTGCCAGCCAGGTATGCAGAAAAGACTAAAAGAGTGGTCCTTCCCCAGAGGCAAATGAAGGACGGAAGACACTTCACTCCTTTTATCTTACACAGCCAGCTCCCTTGCTCTCTACACTCCAGCCTTCCTTTTTTTCTGTCCTTAGTGTCAAAAGGCACTAAGCTCTTTCTTGCACCCGTCTTCCCTCTCCTATTCCTCCTTTTGGCCACTAAGGCTTCATCCGGCACGTCACCTGTTCCTGAGAAGCCTCCTCCACCCCAGTACCATCCCGCTTCCTTCAGAGCACTGAAATCATCTTGTCTATTTATGGTCTTCTCTTTCCACTAGAACGAAAGCTCCTTGAGAGGGGCTCCTGGTCGGTCTCCCTCTCTACCATGTGACCAGGGCCTGATCGACAGTAGATGGCCACCAGTTTAATGAATAAATGGATTTCATTGAAGGAAACAATAAAACATGGTCGTTACAACGGAGGAGGGGACTGGCTACGTAAGGGGGAGGGGGGACTTTCTGGAGGCGGCGGAGCGCTGCGTAATCAGCAGATGACCGAAAAATGGCAAAGTGAAATCTGGGCTGCGGTTTCCGCAAGGCAGCTTCCGAGATCTACGACGAACGGCCGGCCGATACCTAGCCAGAGGGTCCAACCTCAAGGGGGCTGCGCGGCCCAGGCCCGCCCCTCCCCCTGCCCGCAGGCGCCAGCACGGTCAGTCCCGGCCAACCAGCGCGAGGAGCTCCGCCTTCTGGGGCCGGAGGGCGGCCTGAAGGGCTCGCTGTCACCCGACCGGGCCCAGCCCTGCCGCCTCAGCCGCCCAAGAAAAAGCCCACTCACTCCTCTTCCGCCATCTTCTCCCCAATCCCGCGGAGCCTTCGAGACCACCGAGCGAGGGGCTAGCAGGGCCCGCTTTTGCTTCCGGCTTCCGGTGGAGGCGCGGGCGGGCCGACCGGCAGCGGGGCGGAGTCTCGGCTGCGCGAAGCCGGCATTTCTGTCCCTTCGTCTCTATGGCCGGAGGGTGGGACGATGCGCGTGGGAGGACCCCGGGGAACTTTCAGGACGTGTGGCCGCACTTCTTTTGGCCCTTCTGGCCCTGCGAAGTTCCGGCTGTTCCCTTCCACAGGGTTGGGACGTTTTGGGGAAACTCCTGTGAGGTGACTGTGACTCATCCTGAAAGCGCGCGCTTTCCTCCCAGTGTCCAGGAATTGACCATAGTTAAAGTGGGACGGAAGCTTCTAGAGTAAGCTGAGCAGAGGGACCCCACGGGTATACCCCCGTCTCAGTTTTCCCCAGCCCGAAAGAGGACTAGCCACTTGGGTTTTGCAGAATTGTGCAGTATTCTATCTGTAAACATATATTGAGTTCTGACTGTATTCCTGTCTTTAAAATAGAGGATGATGATCTTAAGAATGAATCCTTCATCCATTCGTTCCTTGTCTCAACAAATAATCAGACGCCTATACGTGGTTCCAGGTGGCTCAGTGATAAAGAATCCACCTGCCAATGCAGGAAACACAAGAGACACCGGTTTGATCACTGGGTGGGGTATATCACCTGGAGGAGGAAAGGGCAATATTCTTGCCTGGAGAATCCCATGGACAGAGGAGGCTGGTGAGCTACAGCCCATGAGGGTCGCGAAGGGTCAGACAGGACTGAGCATGCAGGCACATGGTTAGTGTCTCGGTCTGTGTGGGTTGGAAAAGAATTTCCGGACACCAGGCAGAATGAAAGGAGAATAAAGTTTATTTCCAAGGCCCCCCTTGTTTTTGTTTTTGTTTTGTTTTTTCTGTTCTTTTGTCCTTGGGAAACCACAGTTAGCGGTGATCTGTGGGGTTGGGGAAACAGGAAAGAACAAAGTGAAGTTGGAGGGGTAGGAAGGCCCCCACCTGGAGAGCTGGTACCTTCTTGTGAGGCCTTTGGCTTTGGTGCCAGCTCTGCGGCTACTTCCCTTCCTGGTGGAAACCATCGTAGCTCAGCAGCTGTGATAGCTGTTTAAACCCTTTTTCTGACTCTGCTATTCTTCCTTAAGCTTTTCCCACAGCGGAGGAACTAAACACACACAACAGAGGCCCCAGTGAACCTTTTAAACTTCAGTCACTCCCCTGCTTAAAAGGTACCCTGGCTTCCCGTCTCAATCAGAGGGGAAAAAAAAGGTGGAGAAGCTCCAGGACTCAACCCTGCCCCCTCTGCCTTGTGAGGTCAATTCCCTCCCTCCTACTCACATTTTCCACTGTGCGCGCAGTGACTTCCTTGGGGGCACCTGAAACACACCAGGATCACTTCTGCCTCTGCACTGGCCAAGCCCTTGGTCAAGAATCCTCAGCCCTGGCACTTCCCTGGTGGCCCAGTGGCCAAGACTACGCTCTCACTGCGGGCGGCTGGGGTTCCAGCCCTGGTAAGAGAACTGCATCCCACTTGCTGCAACTGAGACCTGGTGCAGCCAAATAAAACCATTTAAAAAAGAATACTCAGCTCCTAGGTTGCTCCTTGACACCCACCTTTCCCACTTTCTGTTTACCGTTTTCTTGTCCAATATGCCTTCCCTGACCAACCTGTCTAAAATCCAAGTGCTCTTCCCTTCTCGGCGTTCTTTTCCTCCATAACCCTGAACATATTATATGTTTTGCTTATATGTTCATTTATTGTTCTTCTCTCCATGAGAGCATAAACTTCTGAATGCCAAAGTTTTGTTCTCTTTTAAGTACCTAGAATAGTACCTGGCATAAAGTAGCTACTAGAGAGAAAAATGACCTTGAGACTTCCCTGATGCTCCAGGGGTTATGACTCTGCACTTCCAATGCAGGGGGCGAGAGTTTGATCCCTGCTCAGGGAACTAAGATCCCGCATGTATTCGCGTAGCCAAAAGTAATTTAATTTAATTTAAAAATGAACAAATAATCCGTTTTGAGTTTATTTTTGGGTATGGCGTTAAAGAGTGTTCTAATTTCATTCTCAGAATAGGAGAAAATATTTGCAAATGAAGCAACCAACCAGGGATTAATCTCCAAAATATACAAATGGCTTATGCAGCTTAATATTAAAAAAAAAAGCAAAACACATAACCAAATCAAAAAATGGGCAGAAGTTCTAAAGGAGACGTTGTTGTTCAGTCTATTTGTCATGGCTGACTCTGCAACCCAATGGACTGCAGCACACCAGGCTTCCCTGTCCTTCACCATCTCCCAGAGTTTGTTCAAACTCATGTCCATTAAGTCAGTGATGCTATCCAACCATTTCATCCTCTGTCGCCCCCTTTTCCTGCTTCAGTCTTTCCCAGCATACGGGTCTTTTCCAAAGAGTCGGTTCTTCGCATCAGGTGGCCAAAGCATTGGAGCTTCAGCTTCATCATTAGTCCTTCTAATAAATATTTAGGACATAAAGATGGCCAAAAGAAAACATAAGGATGACCAAAAAGTGCGGTTCAACATCATTAAAGATTCAGTTCAGTTGCTCAGTCCTGTCCGACTCTTTGTGACCCCATGAATTGCAGCACACCAGGCCTCCCTGTCCATCACCAACTCCTGGAGTTTACCCAAACTCATGTCCATTGAGTCGGTGATGCCATCCAGCCATCTCATCCTCTGTCGTCCCCTTCTCCTCCTGCCCCCAATCTCTCCCAGCATCAGGGTCTTTTCCAATGAGTCAGCTCTTCACATGAGGTGGCCAAAGTATTGGCGTTTCAGCTTCAGCATCAGTCCTTCCAATGAACAACCAGGACTGATCTCCTTTAGAATGGACTGGTTGGATCTCCTTGCAGTCCAGGGGACTCTCGAGAGTCTTCTCCAACACCACAGTTCAAAAGCATCAATTCTTCTGCGCTCAGCTTTCTTCACAGTCCAACTCTCACATCCATACATGACCACTGGAAAAACCATAGCCTTGACTAGACAGACCTTAGTCGGCAAAGTAATGTCTCTGCTTTTCAATATGCTATCTAGGTTGGTGATAACTTTTCTTCCAAGGAGTAAGCATCTTTTAATTTCATGGCTACAGTCACCATCTGCAGTGATTTTGGAGCCCCCCCAAAATAAAGTCTGACACTGTTTCCACTGTTTCCCCATCTATTTGCCATGAAGTGATGGGACCGGATGCCATGATCTTCGTTTTCTGAATGTTGAGCTTTAAGCCAACTGTTTCACTCTCCTCTTTCACTTTCATCAAGAGGCTTTTTAGTTCCTCTTCACTTTCTGCCATAAGGGTGGTGTGATCTGCATATCTGAGCTTATTGATATTTCTCCTGGCAATCTTAATTCCAGCTTGTGCTTCTTCCAGCCCAGCGTTTTTCATGATGTACTCTGCATATAAGTTAAATAAGCAGGGTGACAATATACAGCTTTGACGTACTCCTTTTCCCATTTGGAACCAGTCTGTTGTTCCATGTCCAGTTCTAACTGTTGCTTCCTGACCTGCATATAGGTTTCTCAAGAGGCAGGTCAGGTGGTCTGGGATTCCCATCTCTTTCAGAATTGTCCACAGTTTATTGTGATCCACACAGTCAAAGGCTTTGGCATAGTCAATAAAGCAGAAATAGATGTTTTTCTGGAAATCTCTTGCTTTTTCGACGATCCAGTGGATGTTGGCAATTTGATCTCTGGTTCCTCTGCCTTTTCTAAAACCAGCTTGAACATCTGGAGGTTCACGGTTCATGTATTGCAGAAGCCTGACTTGGAGAATTTTGAGCATTACTTTACTAGCGTGTGAGATGAGTGCAATTGTGCGGTAGTTTGAGCATTCTTTGGCATTGCCTTTCTTTGGGATTGTGAATGAATTAAAGATTAGAGAAAAGCAAATCAAAACTACAGTGAGGTGTTACCATGTCCTATAAAAATGGCCATCATCAAAAAATCTACAAACAATAAATGTTGGAGACAGTGCGGAGAAAAGGGAACCCTCCTACTCTCTTCATGGGAATGTAAACTGGTATATCCACTATACTAAAAATAGAACTACTGTATGACGCAGCCATTCTTGGTCATATACCCAGAGAAAACCACAGTTCAGAAAAGATACATGCACCCCGATGTTCACTTATTATTTACAATAACCAGGACATAGAAACAAACTAAATGTCCATCAGTGGAGGAATGGATAAAGAAGACATGGTACATATATATTCACAATGGAATATTC
This sequence comes from Oryx dammah, assembly GCF_014754425.2. Lineage (NCBI taxonomy): Eukaryota > Metazoa > Chordata > Mammalia > Artiodactyla > Bovidae > Oryx > Oryx dammah. The sequence goes on from NW_024070194.1 coordinate 5,525,381, forward strand.
AGTTCAGTTCAGTCGCTCAGTCGTGTCTGACTCTTTGCGACCCCATAGACTGTAGCACGCAAGGCCTTCCTGCCCATCACCAACTTCCGGAGTTTACTCAAACTCATGTCCATTGAGTCAGTGATGCCATCCAACGATCTCATCTTCTGTCATCCCCTTCTTCTCCCGCCTTCAATCTTTCTGAGCATCAGGGTTACTCAGCCATAAAAGCACAAAGTGATGCCATTTGCAGCAACACAGATTGTCATAGTGAGTGAAGTCAGACACAGAAAACCAAATATAGTATCACTTATAGGTGGAATCTTAACAAAAAGATACAAATGAAGTTATTTACAAGACAGAAGTAGAGTCACAGGTGATGAAAACAAACTGATGGTTACCAGGGGATAAGTAGGGGAGGGATAAATTAGGAGATTGGAATTGACATATATACACAACTATTTGTAAAATAGATAACTAGTAAGAACTAGCTGTATAGCATAGATACTCGATAACAGCCTATAGAGGAAAAGAATCTTAAAAAAAGAGTGGAGGGACTTTCCTAGCAGTCTAGTGGTTAAGAATCCGCCTTGTACAGAGGATGCAGGTTCAATCCCTGATTGGGGAAGTAAGAGTCCACATGCCTCAGAGCAACTAAACCCACACTGCAACTACTGAGCCCAACACAGCCAAATAAATAGATGATTTGAAAAAAAGAGTGGATATATGTATATGTAGAATTGATTCACTTTGCTGTACACTTGAAACTAACATAACATTGTAAATCAACTATACTCTAAAAATAAAGTTTGTTAACTCCAGAAGTGTTAGGAAACAGGAGGGATTTGAAAAGAGGAGTGTTGTGGAGAGTCAGGGGCGGGGAAAGAGGGGAAAGGTGGAAGATCTCAACTAGGAGGCCTTTGCAATAATCTGGGCGAGAGCTAGTGGCGCTTTAAACTAAGGTGATACCGTGGGTATGGCAGGAATGATTGGGCTGTGGGTGGGTATTGAAGGCAGGATTTGTGGATGGACTTCGGAGAAAGAAAGGAGTCCAAGATGATGTCAAGTTTTTGGCACTTGAACTGGGTGGAGAAAAGATCTATCTATCTGGCTCAAATTCTCTGCCAAAAGGATCTAAGCTCTCTTGACGCTTGTCCAAGCTGACTGAGAGAATGGGCTCATGATCAGGCGATGTTTGCTGTCCTTCCTGTGGGTGTGGTGCTGGACTATCGTTTCCTCGATTCCTTACTTTTCTTTCAGGCACGTATTATCAGCAAAGCACAGAGACATCAAGCTACTTGCCTAAAGTCACACAGCTAGCAAATCCTGAGCTGGGATTCAGGTCAGTTCAGTTCAGTTTATTTCAGTCGCTCAGTCGTGTCCGACTCTTTGCAGCCCCATGAGCTGCAGCACGCCAGGCTTCCCTGTCCATCACCAGCTCCCGGAGCCAAGCCTGCTCAACCTCATGTCCATTGAGCCGGTGATCTCTCTGAGTCACATTTATTAGCCAAGACCTCAAGGCTGTCACTTTTCTTCTAGCCCCAGAAAACCCCACCTGGCTGGATTTGGGCTCCCGAGGGCTGCAGGTAGGTTTCTTTGCATCAGGCTGCAGGCTATGGGCCAGTCACGATGAACACAGGGCTCTGAACTCATTGAGGGCTGCCCGTTTTTTTTTTTTTTTTTCTGTAACATCTTACAGAAAAGCCTGAACGAACTTTTGGGCCAACCCAATAGTCACCATGCCACCCACTGCCCTTGCACAGGTCCTGCTATCAGGGCCAGATCCAGGCTTCGTGCCAGTCATGGACCTACTGCCAACTGGGAGGCCGTTCTCAGGACTGTGGGCCAATCCTAGGTGCTTCTCACCGTTCTCCTGGGAATGAATCTAAAATCTCCGGTCACTGCCCTCAGGAAGGTAAATAAAGCCTTTCAGCACGTAATTCTGGTTTCCTGTCCCATGTCAGCAGAGCGAGGGCAGGCTCCGGGGTGAGGCAGCCCTGGCTTTCCACTCCAACTCAGGACCTGTTGGTTTCATAACCCTGAGACCCGCCCAACGCCCTCAGAGCTGCAAGGTCCTATCCTAGTTTTGGACAGAGCCCCTCTTTGGAAGGCTGTTGTAAGATCGGGGAGAAAACTCTTGCCTTGGTTCTCTGTGCCCTCTTACCCTTAATCTTCCTCTTTCTTGGCTATTTAGGTCTCAGCTCAAATGTCACCTCCTCAGGGAGGCCCTCCCTGACCAGTCTAAAGCAGGGGTCAGCAAACATTTTTGGCTAAAGAACCAGACAGTAAATGTTTTAAGCTTTGTGGGCATTCTGCTTTGTAGCAACAACTCAACCCTGCCATCGCAGTGGGAAAGCAGCCATCTCCAGTTTAAATAGGCATGGCTGTGTTCCAGCAAAACTCTATAGATACTGAAATTTGAATTTCTTGTGACTTTCACACGTCATGAACTGTTCTTACTATTTTTTACAACCATTTAAAAATGTAGAAAGCAGGCTTCTCTGGTAGCTGAGAGGTAAAGAATCTGCCTGCCAATGCAGGAGACACGGGTTCGATCCCTTATCTGGGACGATCCCACATACCCCAGAGCAACTGAGCCTGCGCATGGCAACTACTAAGCCCGCACTCTTGAACCTGGGAGCCACAACTCCTGGGCCCCTGTGCTGTAACTACTGCAGTCTGAATACTCTAGAGCCTGTGCTCCTCAGCAAGAGAAGCCGCCGCACTAAGTCTGGGAACTGCAACTAGAGAGGAATCCCTGCTCGCCACAGCTAGAGAGGAGTCCACGCAGCAAGGAAGACCCAGCACCGCCAAATTAATTAACTGATAAAATTATTAAAAAGTATATTTTAAAAATACAGAAACCATTCTTAAGTCACAGGCCATATAAAAACAGCTGGCAGTCTGGAACCTGGCCTGCTGTGGGCTGCAACCCCGGTCTAGTTTTTATTTTTTATTTTTTCCAGCCATGCATCATGGCATGTGGGATCCTAGCTCCCCTAGCAAGGACCGAACCTCTGCCCATCCCACTGGAGGTACCGAGTCTTAACCATTGGACCGCAAGGGAAGTCCCATCCTGGTCTAGTCTTAAATGTGTTTCTGAGACACTCATAGCCATCAGGTATTTTCCCCCCTTCTTCCCTCCCTCCCTTCTTTCCTTTCTTCCTGAGTTTGTGTGTGTGTGTGTGTGTGTACTCCCTGGACTATCTTTTTCTTTTTAATTAATAAATTAATTTTAATTGGAGGCTAATTACTCTACAATATTGTGGTGGTTTTTGCCATACATTGACATGAATCAGCCTTGGGGGCACATGTGTCTCCCCATTCCAAACCCCCCTCCTACCCTCCTCCCCTTCCCATCCCTCTGAGTTGTCCCAGAGCACCAGCTTTGGGGGCCCTGTTTCATGCATCGAACTTGAACTGGTCATCTATTTTACAGATGGTAGTATACATGTTTCAATGCTGTTCTGTCAAATCATCTCACCCTCGCTTCTCCCACAGAGTCCAAAAGTCTGTTCTTTATATCTGTGTCTCTTTTGCTGTCTCACTTATAGGGTCATCATGACCATCCTTCTGAAAAATTCCATATATGTGTTAATATACAGTTGTGGTGTTTTTCTTTCTGGCTTACTTCACTCTGTATAATAGGCTCCAGTATCATCCACCTCATTAGAACTGACTTTTAATGGCTGAGTAATATTCTATTGCATACATGTACCACAACTTTCTCATCCATTTGCCTGCTGATGGACTTCTTGGTTGCTTCTGTGTCCTAGGTATTGTAAACAGTGCTGCAGTGAACTTTGGGGTACACGTGTCTCTTTCAGTTCTGGTTTCCTTGGTGTGTATGCCCAGCAGTGGGATTGCTGGGTCGTATGGCAGTTCTATTTACGGTTTTGTAAGGAATCTCCACACTGTTCTGCCTAGTGGCTCTACTAGTTTGTACTCCCACCAACAGTGTAAGAGGGTTCCCTTTTCCCCACACCTTCTCTGGCATTTATTGTTTGTAGTCTCTCCCGTCTTTCTTCTGACCTCTAGCTCTCCTAACATTTCTTGAACACCTACTCTATACCAGGCATTATTCCCAGTGCGTGATGCTCAGTGATTTATTTAATCCACTCAATAACCCCATGAGGTACACTCATTCTACCCAGTCTCACACATGTGGAAACTTGAAGTCTTATTCATCACTCTGTTCCCAGAGTTTAGAAAATGCTGAAGCTGTCAACAAAACTGAGGTACCAAGGAAAAGTTTTTTTTTTTTTTTTTGTCAAAAGAAAGGAAATCAAAGTGATTACCACCAAATGGTTATCAGTCGAGTTTCAGTCACAGAAGCAGAACAAATAAGAAATATTCATTAAGGGATTTAGTGTAAGGAAGTTTCTGCAAACAGCACAGATTATAACTCTGTAGGTTAGAAGCGTCATGGGGGGTTTCCCTGGCTGTCCCGTAGTCTGCGCTTCCAACTCAGGGGGTGCAGATTCCATCGCAGGTCGGGGAATTAAGATGCTTCATGCTTCATGCCGTGAGCTTGCAGCCGAAAAACAAACAAAAAAACGCCCCACAATACCACGGTCATCACCTCATCTCTGACTGTGGCTCTCCTGCTCGCTCTCCTTTTGTGTTTACACTGAGTCCACCCAGATAATCTGGAAGGATATCCCCATCTCCAGGTTAACAGATTTAACCACCTTAATTGCCCCTTGTCATGTGACATAATACATTCACAGGGGCCGGGAATTAGCACGTGGACATCTTTGGGAGGTATTATTCTGCCTACCATGCCATGGAAAATTAAGTTCTGTGTTGACTTTCCCTGTAATTTTTCTTTTTCTTTTTTTTTTTTTTTACTATTTGGTATTATTTCACATTCATTTACACACTGGGGAAAGTTGTGGATAATTTCTTAAAGACTGCTGACATCAGTGTTTTAATCTGGCCCTGGCCACTTAGCATTTAGTAGGCACTAGAGTTACCCGGCACAAATGAAAACACTGAGCTTGTAGAATTCAGTAAAGTCAGGTGCAACAGGTATGCTTAAGATGTGGTGAAAATGTACAGATTCCAGTTCTATCACGGACCACTGGATCTTGGGCTGGAGCCTGGGAACCTGAAGTTCTTCTTGGCTCTCCCCAACTTTTCTCAGACTCTACTGGTGTCTGCTCATAACATCTTGGAGAGTCCTTCTGCAGCCTAATGGCTTCCTCTCAGCACAACACAAGCCAGCTGTGCTGGGCAGCTGATGGTCCCAGAGCAGCCCTCAACCAGTGAATGGAAAGAGTTGGAGGATAAACATCCTCACTCCTTTGCCCCTTGGGCAAGACAAATCTGAGGTTATATTCTAGTGTCCCAGAATCCTCCAGTGGGATTAAGCTGCCCACAGTGGTGACCCACTAGAACACACGCAGGCACCCAGAGCCAGCCCACCTTCATATCGTGGGTTCTGCCTCCTCGGATTCAACCAACTGCAGGTCAAAAATATTTGAAAAGAGAGATTCCAGAAAGTTGCAAAAGCAAAACTTGAATTTGTTGTGCACTGGAAAGAATTTACATAGCGTTTTTTTTTAATATATTGTGCTAGGTATTAAAGTAATCTAGAGATGATTTAAAGTATGCCGAGGATGTCCTTGGTTATATGCAGATGCTACATCATTTTATGCAAGGGACTTGAGAATCTATGGATTTTGGTATTCGTGAGGATCCTAGAGCCATTCCCCCTCAGGATACCAAGGGAGACTCTGTGTGTGTGTGTTTACGTATTTATTCTTGGATGATATAAATGTCCAGGAGTTTACTCTGCTTTGAAAACCTGCTTTGAGGATATCTCATGAGTTTTGACCCATGATTCTCTCTTTGTGATTTCTTCTTTGAGACAAGACTTACTCAAGGAGGTATTTTAGAATTTTGCCCTTATTGAGTAACTTTTGTTATTCATTTCTAATTTTATTATACCCAGTAGTATATACTAACGGAGAAGGCAGTGGCACCCCACTCCAGTACTCTTGCCTGGAAAATCCCATGGATGGAGGAGCCTGGTGGGCTGCAGTCCATGGGGTCGCTATGAGTCGGACGTGACTGAGCGACTTCACTTTCACTTTTCACTTTCATGCATTGGAGAAGGAAATGGCAGCCCACTCCAGTGTTTTTGCCTGGAGAATCCCAGGGACAGGGGAGCCTGGTGGGCTGCCGTCTATGGGGTCACACAGAGTCAGACATGACTGAAGCGACTTAGCAGCATATACTAAACATGCCCTCCTTTTATGGCTTCACAGAGATTTAGTTCATTGCCTAATTCATGAATAACTTTTGTGAAGTACAGAGAGAAACAATAAAATTTATTTTTTGCTTTCAGAGTAAAAATATTGATGTGCCTATAGTAATTCATATTATTTAAATTCTATATACATTTAATTAGGTTTTTAGATCTAAGAAGGTTTTCAATGCATAAGAAATGAAAGGATACCTTTGATAAACATTAACATTCTGTATAATAGACAATGCCCCAAATACCTTTCTTCCTAGTTTAATAAAAATTATATACTTTTAAAATGCAACTTATAAATGGGACTCTGAACGCGTATACTACCATATTTGAAGTGTCCTTGATACACAGTATTGTGTTAGTTTCAGGTATACAGCAAAGTGATTCAGTTATACGTATTTTTTCAGATTATTCTCCATTATAGGTTATTAGAAGATGATGCTGTGAAAGTGCTGCACTCAACATGCCAGCAAATTTGGAAAACTCAGCAGTGGCCACAGGACTGGAAAAGGTCAGTTTTCATTCCAATCCCAAAGAAAGGCAATGCCAAAGAATGCTCAAACTACCGCACAATTGCACTCATCTCACACGCTAGTAAAGTCATGCTCAAAACTCTCCAAGTCAGGCTTCAACAGTATGTGAACCGAGAACTTCCAGATATTCAAGCTGGATTTAGAAAAGGCAGAGGAATCAGAGATCAAATTGCCAACATCCATTGGATCATAGAAAAAGCAAGAGAATCCCAGAAAAACATCTGCTTCTGCTTTATTGACTACGCCAAAGCCTTTGACTGTGTGGATCACAGCAAACTGTGGAAAATTCTTAAAGAGATGGGAATACCAGACCACCTGACCTGCCTCCTGAGAAATCTGTATGCAGGTCAGGAAGCAACAGAACTGGACATGGAACAACAAACTGGTTCCAAATTGGGAAAGGAGTACATCAAAGCTGTACATTGTCACCCTGCTTATTTAACTTCTATGCAGAGCACATCATGAGAAACGCTGGGCTGGATAAAGCACAAGCTGGAATCAAGATTGCCCAGAGAAATATCAATAACCTCAGATATGCAGATGACACCACCCTTGGAGCAGAAAGTAAACAAGAACTAAAGAGCCTCTTGATGAAAGTGAAAGAGGAGAGTGAAAAAGTTGGTTTAAAACTGAACACTCAAAAAAGTAAGATCATGGCATCTGGTCTTATCACTTCATGGCAAATAGATGGGGAAACAGAGGAAAGAGTGAGAGACTATTTTGGGGAGCTCCAAAATCACTGCAGATGGTAACTGCAGCCATGAAATTAAAAGATGCTTGCTCCTTGGAAAAAGAGCTATGACCAACCTAGACAGCATATTAAAAATCAGAGACATTACTTTGTCAACAAAGGTCTGTTTAGTCAAAGCAATGGTTTTTCCAGTAGCCGTGTATGGATGTGAGAGTTGGACTATAAAGAAAGCTGAGCACCAAAGAATTGATGCTTTTGAACTGTGGTGTTGGAGAAGATTCTTGAGAGTCCCTTAAACTTCAAGAAGATCAAACCAGTCCATCCTAAAGGAAATCAGTCCTAAATATTCATTGGAAGGACTGATGTTGAAGCTGAAGCTCCAATACTTTGGCCACCTGATGCGAAGAACTGACTCATTGGAAAATACCCCAATGTTGGAAAAGACTGAAGACAGGCAAAGGGGACGACAGAGGATGAGATGGTTGGATGGCATCACTGACTCAATGGACATGAGTTTGAGCAAGCTCCAGGACTTGGTGATGGACTGGGAAGCCTGGTGTGCTGCAGTCCATAGGGTTGCAAAGCGGTAGACATGACTGAGCAACTGAACTGAATTGCTAGGTAATTATAAGATATTCAATATAGTTCCCTGTGCATGCATGGTAAGTCACTTCAGTTGTGTCCGACTCTGTGACACTATGGACTGTAGCTCGCCAGTCTCCTCTGGTCCTTGGGATTCTCCAGGCAAGTATACTGGAGTGGGTTGCCGTACCCTTCTCCAGGGGATCTTCCCAATCCAGGGATCAAACCCAGGTCTCCTGCATTGGCAGGCGGGTTCTTTACCATTAGTGCCACCTGGGGCAGTTTCCTGTGCTATAGAGTAAATCCTTGTTGCTTATCTATTTATATACAGTGGCGTGTATCTGTTTATGCCATACTCCTAATTTATCCCTCCTTCTTTCCCCATCAGTAACCACAGATTTGTTTTCTGTGTCTGCAAAGTTTACAACCATGTTGATTTCAGAGTCCTAAAATTAAGACTGTTGATGTTCTCCCTATAGACTTTAAAAAATATATATGTATTTTTTTTAATTGAGCTGTAATTGACAGACAACATACCTATACTGACTTCTTTGTCTTCCCAATCTTAGTTCTCCACTTCTGTACCCGGGGAAACTAAGACATCCCCTTCCAGAATTTCCTACAATAATCACACTTGGTAACAACTGCTGGGGATGATCCTGTTTTTTTTTTTTTTAAAAATTCCCTGTGCTTACCATGTGGCGGGCTGCACTCTTGGCATGGGGAACAGAGAGATGAGTCAGGCTTGGATCTCTAAGGAAGGAGGAAGTGGGATTTCAGCAGGTGTTCAGAGCATCATCTGGACGTTAACCCACTGAGACTTGGGGAAAGAGGGCCAAATTTTTTTTTTTGGCTGCACCAGGTCTTTCTGGTTGCTGCACGCAGGATATTTTGGCATGTGAGATCTTCAGTTGCAGCATGCAGGATATAGTCTCCTGACCAGGAATCGAACTTGGGCCCCTGCACTGGGAACTTGGAGTCTTAGCCCCTGCACCACCAGGGAAGCCACTGGACTCCTACTTTTGCTATACCCCTTGATTCCTCTAGGTTGACAATAAAGGGTTTGTTTGTTTGTTTTAACCCTAAGGGCTGGAGAACAGGAGAGGAGAAAAGAGTTGAGAACATTTTGGAGAAGAGAAAGTACATAGATTAATCAGCAGAACTGAGAAGACCCAATCGTCAGGCAGCACTGGGGAAAGTCAAGGCCAACCTGATTTACCCCCAGAAATTCCTCCCAAAGGGCCAGGAGTTGGTGGCACCAGGTAACTCTGAAAGTAAAATTGAATGGGCAGGGGAGTGGGTCTCAGAGTGGAGGCTGGGAAATAAAAGAAATTGCCCAGAAGTCTGTTTAAGAAGCAGTCAAATTTGCAGATCCTCCCAGCCCCTACCCAACTCTAGGTGCTGGGCACCTGCCTCGGCAAAAGGCTGGCAGTGTCTTCTTTGGGGGCAGTAAAACAGAGGGTCTGGGGTGGGGACCCCAGCACATTTTAGGGCAGAGGTACTATATTGAAAGCAGGAGGATTAAGTGAAATCTTGTGTCTTAATTTCCTGGGAGAGCTGTAACAAATTACCATGAACTGTGTGGCTTCGAACAATAGAAGTATATCCTCGTACAGTTCTGGACGCCAAAAGGCTGAAATCAAAGTGTTGGCAGGGCCATCCTCTCCCAGAGGCTCTGGGAGAGAGTCCAGCCCTCGTCTCTCCCAGCTTTTCGTGCCTGTCAGCACTCCTCGGCTTGTGGCCCTATCTCTTTCTGCTCCATCTTCGCTCTGTTTTCTCCTCCAAGCTCCTCATCTCCACCTGCCTGTCTCTTAGAAGGACATTTGTGATGGCACATAGGGCCCACCTGTATACGCCACAACTATCATTTCTCTGGAGGTCCAGTGGTTAAGACTTCATCTTCCAGTCTGGGGTTACCAGTTTGATCCCTGGTCAGGGCCGGTGACTCAGCAGTAAAGAATCCGCTTGCAATGAGGGAGACGTGGATAGACCCAGGATAGATCCCTGGGTCCAGGAGATCCCCTGGAGGAGGAAATGGCAATCCACAGCAATTTTCTTGCCTGGAAAATTCCATAGACAGAGGAGCCTAGCAAGGTGTAGTCTATAGGGTCACAAAAAGAGTCAGACTCAACTGAGCACAAAGCACAAGGTTACAGTACTAGCCCACAGATGCTATAGTGTAAAAAACGGAAAAAACAGGGAGCTAAGAGCCCACATGCCTTGAGGCCAATAAACAAAACATAAAACAGAAGTAATAGTGTAACAAATTCAGTAAATACTTAAAAAATGCTCCACATTAAAAAAAAATATGGTCCATGTTTTTTTTTTCTTAAAAGTCAACTTAAGCATAGTTGTAAAGACCCTTTTTCACAATGAGGTAACGTTCACAGGTTCCAGGAATTTAACACGGAATCTTTGGGAGGCGTCTTTGGGGCCTGCATGCTGAAGATACCCTTCCCAATTGTTCACCACATCTGCAGGGCTGGCCCCATGGCTCACACCAGGGGCCAGGCAAATCATATGCAGGGTCTTCCCCAGGCCATTCCACTCCAGGTAGGAGACCGAAAGAGTCTTCTCCAAAAAAATCTGGCTAGACTCAGAGGAATCACCAAAATACATTTTTATTTATTTGCTTTTATCGGATCATAGCTGCTTTACAATATTGTGTTAGTTTCTGTCATTACCTAAATATGTTTTAACATCAGGAGAATCCCAACAGATGGCCCAGTTCAATGTCAACAGCCCACTTCCCAACATGTACAATGATCAGCTTCTTGGTCCCGTACTCTTAAATATGGTCAGAAAATCAAGAAATATCAGACACCTGAGAACACCCTCTTAAATGAAAATTTGAGACCATAGCAAATAGAGAAAACTAGAGGAAATAGAGACAATACAGGAAGGGAAAAAAAAACCTAACAACAATTGAAAAACAACTTTTCAGAGAGTTACCCTGAAGCAAAAAAAAGATGCCATTAAAAGCGGGGATATTTTGAGGGCTTCTTGGAAATGAAAAGCAGAGATATTAAAAAATTAACAACAGGAACAGAAGATAAATGTGAGGGTTTGTCTCAGAAAGTAGAACAAAAAGACAAAGATAGACAATAGGAGAAAAACGAGAAATTGTTTAGGGGGCCAGTCTAAAAAAATTCCACATCTGAAACATAGTCATTTTTATTAAGAAAGAAGAGAAACAAGGAGAGAAATAATCAATAAAATAATTCACAAAAATTCTCCAGAATGAAAGGACATGGGCTTCCTAATTGGAAATGTTTACTGAGTGCCTAGCACATTGAATAAAAATAGATCCACAGCAAGGAACATCACTGAGAAATTTCGAAATACCAAGAATAGACTTGCAAAGAGAAGGGGAAATGGGTCACGTTTAAAGTAACAAAAGCAGAATACTTTTGGACTTCTCCTCAAAAATGCAGACATAAGAAGGCAGTGGATTGATGCCTTCAAAAATCTGAGTGAAAATGACTTCCAACCTAGAATTCTCTACCCAGCCAAACAATCATCAAGGGAGCAGAGCAAATAAAACCATTTTCAGTTATGGGAAGTTGAAAATTTTCTACTTCCCACACGCCCTTTCTCAGGGAGTTGCTGGAGGCTGTGCTACACCAAAAAGGGTGTGTGTATGCTTGCATAGGTGTGTGTGTGGTCAGACAAGGAAGAACAAGACACAGAACCCAGGAAACAAACCCAGCATGTGGGAGAAACAGACAGAATTCCCAGATGATGATGAAGGGACATCTTAGGATGACATGTGCACCAGAGAGGGTAACTGGTCCAGACTCTGCAGGTCTGAAGGCTCCAGGGAGATTTCTTTACAACACATAGAATTTCTGATGTATTGGAAGGAGCTGGGAGGATGCTTGGACCATTGGCAAAGAACTTGGAGTTGAACTGATAACAAATAGTGAGAAAATGAGGTCAGCTTGGGGTGGAGGTGGGGAACAAGATGATAACTTAAAAAAAAAAAAACAACAAAACATTGCAAGGGGGCAGGGGGAAGCTAAAGGACATCACAGTTTACCAATGATGAATGGTATCTACATAGTCACAGTTATGTAAATAGTAACCATTGGTCCCACCAAAATTACCATACCCCTATCCTGAGAGGATGGGGGAGTGGGAAGGGTGTAAAGGTATGGGCCAACTTTAGAGAAGGAAGGAGAACAGAGCCCTCATATCCAAGAGTGGGAAAGCAGATTATTTTTTAAAAAAATATTTCTTTCTTTCTTTGACTGCACTAGGTCTTAGACGTGGCATGTGGTATCTAGTTCCCCAATCAGGGATCGAACCCAGGCCCCTTGCATTGAGAGTTCAGAGTCTTAGCCAGTGGATTATACTACGAGGGAAGTTTCAAGCAGATTACTCTGAAAACCACAAAGTTTAGAAGTGGCAATCAGTAGGAGCATGTTATTTAGAGAGATGAAATTGAATATTTAAAAATTAAAATAAAAGTCATCAGAGTCGTTGCCTTTGGGGAGAGGAAAATGGGAGGGAGAAATGAAGTTAGGACTTCTGTTTTTTAGGAAATTTGATACTTCCATTCAGGTGCATGTATAACCATGATCAAATAAAGTCTAAACATAAAAAAGGATAGGCGCAGTGTACACTATAGTGTTGTTTTGATAATGATTGTCTCTGCGTTGTGTACCTTGGGTATGCCCCCCCATCTTCCTAACTTATTATTATTTTAATAATTTTTGTCTGCAAATGATATATGGCATGAAATGAGAAAAAAAAAAAAAGTAGGATCTTTTTAAAAGGAGAAAGGGAAAAAAGGTCTGCTCGGGGGCAGCCTGGAAACCAGTGTTTCCGTCTGTCGCCAGGTCTCAAAGCGGGGACAGCGAAAAGGATACAAAGGTGAGCGGGAGGCGGGTTGGGGAGGAAGCAATGTCAGAGCTTGATGACTCATAGAATGGGGAGGTGAGGCAGCGTCACAGACAGAAATATCAAATAACCATGGCCTTGACTTCCTGTTTTTAAATAAATATGACAAGTTGGCATGTTTCTAGTTTATGAAAGATGACTGGCAGCTACTAAATGCTCCTAGCCACAGCGCAGTGCCAAAGGCCTTGCTGACAGTTTGTGCTTCTGCTTTCACTCACCTGTTATTTACTTTATGTGGCAGTCCAAGTGGTCCTTTTTTTTTAAGTTTTTTTTTTTAATTTATTTGGCTGTGCCGGGTCTTAGTTGCGGCACTAAGAATCTTTAGTTGCCACGTGCAAACTCTTAGTTTCGGCCTGTGGGATCTAGTTCCCTGACCAGGAAATCAAACCTAGGTCCTCCGTATTGGGCTCATGGAGTTTTAGCCACTGGACCACCAGGGAAGTCCCCTAAGTGGTCCGTGTTAAGCATTTGTCTGATCACGTTTCTCTTTTGCTCAAAACTATCCCTGGCTCCCCATTGTGCTGTGAGCTAAACCCAAATCTTCTTAGTTATCTACGGTGCCTAGTTTGGTCTGCTTTCTGCCCCTGCAGAAGTCTCTGATCTCTTGTGTCTTTTCCTCTGCACCCCAACTCTATGCACTTCAGTTCATTGAATGTGCCAAGCCCATCCCCCAAACTCAGGACTTTGCACTTGCTGAGCCTTCATCTATTAATACCTTCTTGTTAATATTTATATAGAGCCTCCTAGTCATAATTCAGGTTTCATCACAAATGTCACTTTGGGGACTTCCCTGGCAATCCAGTGGTTAACACTCCACATTCCCAATGCAGGAGGCTGGGATTCAATCCCTGTTCCAAAAACTAAGATCCTGCATGCTGTGTGGCGTGGCCAAAACAAAAACAAATGTCATTTCCTCAGAGGGGACTTCAGGAACCACTTTGCCCAGTTGCCCCAGTCAGCTACTATCTGCTGCACATTTTACTGTCATATCTTTCAATGTGCATATCACCATGTGAAAATATCCTCTTTTTCTCTTTTTAAAATGTTTTTAAAATAGTGTTAAGATGTAATTCATATAACATAAACTTTAGCATTCAAAAGCATACAATTCAGTGGCTTTTAATATATTTATTATGTTGTACTACTATCACTAAGGCCTGATTCCGAATTGTTTCCATCACCCCAACAAGGAACCCTGTGCCTGTTAGCAGTCATTCTTTCCTCCCCCTATCCCCTAGCAGTAGAAACTAATCTACTTGCTATCACTATGGATTAACTATTCTGAATGTTTCATACAAGTAGAATCATATGTGTCATTTTTGTGTCTGGCTTCTTTCACTTAACATAATATTGTTTCTTTTAAAAATTTGCTTCCTTATTATCTATCATCTCCTTTGGATTCTCAGAAGCTCCGGTGCCTAGAATAGTGCCAGTAGAAGTCATTACATGTTGATTAAGCCCCTACTATGTGTTAGGCACACAGTAGCACAAAAACTTCTCTCCAAGAAAACTCTCTTTAATCTTTCTTTTTTCCCAAGTAGTCTTTAAGCCTCCCCTCATACATCCCCAAGGAGTGTGATGGGTCAAGGCTCAGTGGGCTGGTTTGGGGAAGTCTTCCCCTTCTTTTTATAAGAAATATTTTGTTTCTGTATTCATTTATTTGGCTGTGCCAGGTCTTAGTCGCAGCATGTGGGATCTTCGATTTTTTGTTGTTGTTGCAACATGCGAACTCTTTAGTTGCGGTATGTAGGATCTAGTTCCCCAATGAGGGATTGTACCCCGGCCCCTCGCATTGAGGGTATGGAGTCTTAACTACTGGACCACAAGGGAAGTCCCAAGTCTCCGCTTTCTGGATCCACCAGACATGATCCAGCTCCTTCCAGAAAGAGACACCTCACATCAGCATGGGGGCCCCAACCAGCACTGAAACAAAAGAAGGTCCCGACCACGCACCTGCTTCTAAGGGGTTTCCCTGTCCCTTTGATTCTTATTCAAGACAAATCTATGGGACAGTTAAGCTAGCCACATTAAACAACAGTTTGAAGAGACCATGGGGCAAGGAATATAGGAGACATCTGGCTGCAGAGAGAATAACCTCCACAACCAATAAGCAAGGAAATTAGGACCTCATTCCTACAACCGCAAGGAACTGAATTCTGCCAACAACCTAAATGAGCCCGGACATGGAGTCTTCCCAGAGCCTCCAGATATGGACACAAACAGGCTGCCGTATAGACTTCACTTTGGGACCTGAGCATGGAACACAGCAGAGCCTGTGTGGACTTAGGACCTAAGAACTCTGAGCTGGATGTAATTTAAAAGACAACAACAAAAAATATTCACTTTGCTGCCTGCGGTTCCTGCCTAAATGTAGGCTTGCTTTGAGGATCCCAGGGCTGGTTGACTCATTTGGGCTGGTGGGTAGACCCAGAGGCTACTAAGAATAGGAGATAAGAAACTAGATGCTGGAGCCAAATTTCCAGGGTCTAGACCCCAGCACTGCCACTTATTACTTCTATCATCTTGGGCAAGTTACCCTCCCCGTGCCTCAGTTTCCCTCAGCATACTGTATTATACTGTATATTTTTAGACGACTATTATTTTTAGATGAACTGATATTCATGAAGTCTTAGAACCAAGCCAAGTATATGTTTCTTAAATAAACGTATCACACACAGACACACACAGACACACACAGACACACACACCCCGGATGATATATGTGTACCTAATGGAGCAGCTAGTTGCAAGTAATGCTGCTTTGCTCTTTGTTGGTTCTCCTGGGTTGGAAATACTGGTTGTGGTGACATCTAACCACAAGCTTTTTTGGTTTTGTTTTTAACCTCATTTAAAGACCAAAAGGGAAATTTGTCTCTGTTTCTTAGTAAGAGAAAGGTAGAAACATCCCAATTATCCATTAATAGAAGAGTAAATGCAGGTGCTTTAAATGATGACTCACAGCTATGGATATTAAGTTAGGAAAGGGCCTGAGTGCCCTTAGGAAAGGGTTAAGATTATGGGCCTTGAAGCCAGGCTATCTGTGTCTGAATCTCAGCTTGACTACCTATAGCTGTGTGACTTTGGCTAACCCACTCAACCTCTCTAGGTCTCAGTTTCCCCATTTGTAAGGTTGTTGCTGTTCAGTTGCTAAGTTGTGTCCAGCTCTGTGTAATCCCATGGGCTGAAGCTCTCCAGGCCTCCCTGTCCCTCACTGTCTCCCAGAGTTAGCGCTTATGTAAGAGCTCGTCATCATAATAGCCCTTATCACACAGAACCATTGTGAGGATAAAATGAAGTCAAACACAGAACGCAACTGGCAGGAGCACTGCCAGTACTCAAAAAGCCTTCGCTGTTACTGCTTAATAAAGAAATAAAAAAGCGCAAACGAACTTTAGGGTGCAGACATATTTCTAGGCACTGAAAAAAATCTAGGAGATAGTTTATAAATGGCTCTGAAATTGTAACTGTTTCCCACACCCTTCTTCATGCTTTCCTGTATTGCCTGGGGAAAAAATTTTAATATTAATAAGCCAATACTACTTTTGTAACCAGAAAAAAATTTTTTCAAGTTAATTCCATTTGGGGGTGTGGGCCTTAATAAACAGCTCCACCCTCCACTGCAGAGGCAATCAATGCGTTATTTGCCTGTCCTTACCTTTTGTGTCTGAAGACTGTTTTTGCCTGGGAGATTTTTGTGAGAACACAAAGTTAACCTTGTTTACTCAGCTCCTCTCCCCATGAATCAGCCTGGTAAAAGCTGGGTAGGTTCGCCTTCCCCCTGCCTGATTCTGTTGCAGGGGAGGAAGTTCTGACTCATGCATCCTCTGGTTCATCTGGCCATTTATTTCACTTACAGTCATTCAACAGGATTGGGAAACAAACATGGCCCACCCAATCAACAGAATTTCATGGGTTCATCTCAAAGATCAAGACTGATTCATGTCTATTACCCTGGAGAGAGGCTTGCGCTCAGTGAAAACAAACAAGCCAACTATAGAATGATACTTATTCAACAAGTATCGAATACTTCACCCCTTTGTTCAAAGCACTAGGAACACAGCAGAGAAAAATCCCTGCCCTTGCAGAGAAGAAACTCTGGAAGAAAAGATAGAGTTCACAAGGAAAGAATAAGTTCATTTAGGTAATGAAAATTACTATGATGCAAGAGAGTGAGAAGGAGACAGGACTACTTAGGGGGCATGGCCATGGAAGGCCTCTCGAAGGAAGCGGTGTTTGAACTGAAAATATACAGTGATTCCATTTGTGTGAAATGTACTCCTCTGTGTGTGAGGATATGTCTGTTTACTGTAAACATAGAATAGTTCTCAGGACACTAAGATGATTCAGGCCGGTATGGTCCTGGCCTCAGAGGACTATCTTCTTTTCTCATTCCCCACATCAGCTGGGCTGGGCTGGACTCCACACTCATCCCTGCAAGTAACAGAACCTCAAACTAGTTTAAAAGAGAATTTTTTTAATTCTCTTTTAATTCCACATAAGGAAAAGTCCAGGGCTATCATGGCTTCAGGCACAGCTGTACTCAGGAGCTCGATGATGTCAACATGTCTCTGCCTCCCTTCACCCCCCATCTCTGCTTTTCCTTTGGTTGGCTTCATTCTGAGGCAGGCTCTTCCCATGAGGTGACCAAGACGTCTTCAGCTTCTGTCCTCCCAGCTCGTGATCCCAGGGAGAGGAGAGCACCCTTCTCCCTGGCAACACTGGCAAAGTTCTCGAGCTGCCTGTCATTGGTTCACTTTGGATCACATGCTTTCCCTGAACCAATCACATTGGCTGGAGGGGTGCAAAACTCCAGGTGAGGATGATGCATCCACTCTTGGAGTCAAAATGGAGTCTCCCTCACCTGGACCACATCTACTGAGGAGGGGGAAAAGACCACCCCAAAAGCATTATCAGCACAGATTGAGCATTAACTTTTTGCCACGCAGTAATGACATAGGATGGGGCTTCCCAGCTGGCACAGGGGTCAAGAATCCACCTGCCAGTGCAGGAGACACAGGAGATGTGGGTTCAATACCTTGGTCAGGAAGATCCCCTGGAGGAGGAAATGGCAACCCACTCCAGTATCCTTGCCTGGAGAATCCCATGGACAGAAGAGCTAGAGCCCATGAGGTTGCAAGAGTTGGACTCAACTTAGCTACTAAACCACCATTACCACCATGTGACCTAGGTCTGGCCACGGGGAAGTGAGGAGATAACTGCCAGAGGCTTCTTAGGAAGTTCTTCCTCAGTCTTTCAGGAGAGGGTCTGGAAGTGACCCTGTTTTCCTACTGGACATGAAAGAGGATGCCTGTAGCTCTGAGAGCTCTTGGCAGTTATTCTGCGATGACAGGGAGAACCAACATTGTGGACGGCAGAGTAGAGAGGCCTGAAGAATGTGGGTCCTTGGTGACACCGTTAGGGCACTAGAACTACCTCTGTCCCACAGCAGATCTGAGCTGGACGCCCAGCGAGGGGAGGCAGGATAGCCTGTTCTGGTTGAGCCAGTTTGAGTTTTATTGACTTCTTCTTTCTAGCAAAAGGCGTTCTAATGGACTTACTATGAATTTTAAAATCTTTATTTCACACATGGGGAGAACGAAGCTCAGAGACATCAAGTGAGTTGTTTAAGGTCACACAGCATGCCAGGCTTTAATCCAGGGTTTGTCTGATTCCAAACTCATCTCACAGTGTGATTTCTACACAGTAGTAGCCTTCCTTCTGCGAGATACTTTTTTAAGCACCAAGAGGCTGAATCCTCACAACTATTCCGTGAAGTAAGTGCTTTTATTATTCCCAATTTGCAGATCAGAAACATCCGCAAGGGAGGGGAGGTTGTTTAGCAGATGGACTTTTGGATCGGAGGCTTTCCTTGGATCATGATTCAGAGCCAAGGGCGGATAACAGTTAAGTGGAAAGGGAGGGGGGTGGGATTGGGGAAAAAGGAAATCCTGGAGGTTGTAAAATGCAAGGATCTTATTTCAACCCTGCTGAAGTATTGAGCCAGGAGAATTGGGAAATAGAGCCCCAGAAATTCTTTGGAAATTGGCTCTTAATTCATTTTAAATTTGGTTTAAAAAATTCATGTAGGGAATACATTACCATTTTAGAAAAAAAAATTGGAAATAAAGGCACATAGCAAGATAACATGATTTTAAAATCGTACCAGTACTCCAGCTGTGTAATTGTTACAATTGTGCTTAATCCCTTTGTGCTTCTGTTTCCTCTACACAAGGAGTCAGGAAAGCCTTTCTGAGGAGGCAGCATTTGAGCCAAGGCCAGAAGGATGAGATGGAACCACCACTGGGAGAGTATTCTAGGCAGAGGGACTAGCACAGGCAAAGGCCCTGAGGTGGGAGCGAAGCTGGCTGATAGGAAGGTTAGGACGATGGCCCGTGGGGTTCATGAGGAACAAGGGGAAGGGGAGTTGCAGTCGGATCACAGAGGAGGGAATGGCTTTGGGGATGGGGAGCTGCCCAAAACACAGGTGAGCAGCCAGGAATCCAAGCAGAAGGTTTTAGCATCAAGCTTCTGGGAGGAAGGGCAGGTGAGAGACCCTGCCAGTTGGTACATTTTTACCAAGCGTCTGTTCTGTGCCAGGCCCTGCCTGGAGTGCTGGTTTCCAGGAACATTTGATTTGAAGATCAGAATTTCAGGGGCAGCCAAGTCTATAGAGAGGCATTTTTCCAAAGAGGATGCCTGACTAGCCAACAAATGGATGGCAACATCCTCAAGAGCCCGCCAAAGCAGGCAGCGCAGGTGAAACGCCGGAGACGTTTCCCAGCTGTGGACTGGCAACAGTTTGGAAATCAAAGGCACCAAGTCATAGAAGAGTGGTTGACAGCCCAGGCTCTGAGACCAGCTCATCTGGGTTTTTACCATGCTCTGCTATTTCTAGCTGGGTGATTTGAGGCTAGTTACGTCCCCTCTCTGTGCCTCCATTTCTCTGTCAAATGGGGATAACTATCTCTAACTTAAAGTTTCTTAGTAAAGGTTACTTGAGTCACTAAAGGTTAACTGTTGAGAAAGGTGCTTGGCACATACTTACCGCCATATGTGACGGTGGTATTATTATTGGTGAGGAAGTGGGAAACAGAACTTTCGTATACTGCTGTTTGGCATTTGAAAGGCATGCAACCTGTGACCAGCAATCCGCCTTCCAGATATCCACCCTAGAGCAGCTCCTACACAGGTAAGAGTACGTGTGGCAGCTTCACCCATAGTAGGCCAAAGGTGGAACTGACAGAATAGGAGTCAGCGGGTGAGTGAGTATAATAAACTGTGACATATCCCCATAAAGGAATACCAGTGAGCAATAAAAATGAATAGCCAGTTTTTATTCCAATCCCAAAGAAAGGCAACGCCAAGGAACATTCAAACTACTGCACAATTGCATTCATCCCACACGCTAGTAAAGTAATGCTCAAAATTCTCCAAGCCAGGCTTCAGCAATACGTGAACCATGAACTCCCTGATGTTCAAGCTGGCTTCAGAAAATGCAGAGGAACCAGAGATCAAATTGCCAACATCCACTGGATCATGGAAAAAGCAAGAGTTCCAGAAAAACATCTATTTCTGCTTTATTGACTATGCCAAAGCCTTTGACTGTGTGGATCACAATAAACTGTGGACAATTCTGAAAGAGATGGGAATCCCAGACCACCTGACCTGCCTCTTGAGAAACCTATATGCAGGTCAGGAAGCAACAGTTAGAACTGGACATGGAACAACAGACTGGTTCCAAATAGGAAAAGGAGTACATCAAGGCTGTATATTGTCACCCTGCTTATTTAACTTCTATGCAGAGTACATCATGAGAAACACTGGGCTGGAAGAAGCACAAGCTGGAATCAAGATTGCCAGGAGAAATATCAATAATCTCAGATATGCAGATGACACCACCCTTATGGCAGAAAGCAAAGAGGAACTAAAAAGCCTCTTGATGAAAGTGAAAGAGAATGTTGGCTTAAAGCTCAACATTCAGAAAACGAAGATCATGGCATCTGGTCCCATCACTTCATGGGAAATAGATGGGGAAACAGTGGAAACAGTGTCAGACTTTATTTTGGGGGGCTCCAAAATCACTGCAAATGGTTACTGCAGCCATGAAATTAAAAGACGCTTACTCCTTGGAAGGAAAGTTATGACCAACCTAGACAGCATATTGAAAAGCAGAGACATTTACTTTGCCAACAAAGGTCCATCTAGTCAAGGCTATGGTTTTTCCAGTGGTCATGTATGGATGTGAGAGTTGGACTGTGAAGAAAGCTGAGCACCGAAGAATTGATGCTTTTGAACTGTGGTGTTGGAGAAGACTCTTGAGAGTCCCTTGGACTGCAAGGAGATGCAACCAGTCCATTCTGAAGGAGATCAGCCCTGGGATTTCTTTGGAAGGAATGATGCTAAAGCTGAAACTCCAGTACTTTGACCACCTCATGTGAAGAGCTGACTCATTGGAAAAGACTGTGATGCTGGGAGGGACTGGGGGCAGGAGGAGAAGGGGACGACAGAGGATGAGATGGCTGGATGGCATCACCGACTCGATGGATGTGAGTGTGAGTGAACTCCGGGAGCTGGTGATGGACAGGGAGGCCTGGCGTGCTGCGGTTCATGGGCTCGCAAAGAGTCGGACACGACTGAGTGACTGAACTGAACTGAACTGAACTGAAAGAGGTCTTGGGGCTTCCCTGGTGGCTCAGATAGTCAAGAGCCAGCCTGTAATGCAGGAAACCCAGGTTCGATCCCTGGGTCAGTGACAATCCCTTGGAGAAGAGAATGGCTACCCACTCCAGTATTCTTGCCTGGAGAATTCCATGAACAGAGGAGTCTGGCAGGCTATACAGACCATGGGGTCACAAAGAGTTGGACACAACTGAGCAACTAACATTTTCACTTTTCAAAGAGGTCTTAAAAATTTAATGTGGAATGAGAAAAGAAACTCTCAGGGACTTCCCTAATGGTCCAGTGGCTAAGACTCCCTGCTTCCCATGCAAGGGCCAGGTTCGATCCCTGATCAGGGAAATAGGTCACACATGCTGCAACTAAGACCCAGCACAATCAAAAAATATATATTTTAAGAAAAGAAAATATACTTTCAGAAGTAAACTCTTAGTATGATACCACTTATGTAAATATTAAAGCCACAAAACAACATTATACAAACGAGTAGCAGGGTGATATGAAGCGTTTAATACCTGGCATGACCCAGGCACCAACCAAGGAGAGCAGAGTCTGACCACGTGGGCCCCAGTCGGCTGTCCAGAAGTGGCTTCTCCATGTTCATAAGCCCCTCCCAGCCTCCCCACTCCTCTCCTGTCCCATTCTATTGCTCATTAGCTATGCGATGTCCGGCAAGTTGATGAATCTCTCTGGGCATCAGCTTTTCCATCTGTAACCCAGAAACAAGAGTGACAAAAATGAACAGTGCAGAGTTCCCGTGAGCCAAACCCTTATTATCATCACCATAGTAAACATCTGTGTTAAATTCTATTATTTCTCCCATACATGCATGTGGAAACTGAGGCATAGATGGGGCTGAGAAATTTGCTCATGGTTTGTAGAACTTGGCCTATAGGATTATTGCAAAATATAGTCGATGATATATGGTAAGAGCTGAGGGGAAAGGTCTGGACTGCATAGGGCTCAATAAAGGTGATCAGTGATTATTATATCACTGCCCTACTCGTGGTCTGCAGTGCCACCATCGCCCTTAGGGGACAGTTTGAATTCATCGTGGCCTATAAGCTCGTGGTCTTTTCCCTTCCCACCCCTCTATCTTATTCACCTGTTTCCCCTTGTTCTCTGTTCTCCAGTCAACTGGCCTTCTCTCAATTCCTCCTACAGCCCTCACCTTCCCTGCCACTGGGCCTTTGCACATCTTTCCCCTCACCTGAAATGCTGTTTCCACCCGCTCTTGTTTTATCTGCTCAGCCTCTAAACACCTCCACAGCCACGTGCAATGCCACCTCTTTCAGGAGGCCCTGTTGAAGTAGGAGGGGTCCTCCTGGTCTATATTCTCATAACTGTTTTTAAGTTTTTTTTTTCTTTTGATGCGGACCGTTTTTGTAAAGTCTTTATTGAATTTGTTACAATATTGCTCCTGTTTTATGGTTGTTGTTGTTGTTGTTTGGCCCCAAGGCATGTGGAATCTTAGCTATCCGACCGGGAATCAAACCCATATCCTCTGCAAAGTGTTAACCACTGAACCACCAGGGAAGTCCCTATGTTCTCATAACTTTAAACAAATGTCCCTTAAGTAATACGTTTCCCTCCTGGAATTACCTCGTCAGTGTTGGTCTGCCCCACTCAACAGTAGCTCTTGGAAAACAGGGAAGTTTTCTGACTTTATTGTTGCTGTTGGCCTGTGGCAGGCAGTACGGACTGGCTCGCTCAACACTTGTCCCAGTCCTCCTGTAATGTGGCTTCTTGTGCTGTAACAGCTAGAAGTGAAAAGCTAGGTTCCTCAGACTTCCGCGAAGCAGGTGTGATGCATGCGGCCCTGGTTCCCCTGGTAAGCCTTAGAGGCAGAAACAAGCTGCGAGGGTGCCACGTGGTGGAATCTTCTGGCAAGCACCATGGTGGAGATATCGGGTCCTTCCAGGGAGTCATAGAGGAGTTCTAGCTCCAGCCCCAGCTCCCTAAGCCCTGAGCAGCAGGGGCAGAGATGTTTCTGTTGGAACAGTTCAGCTGTGAGGTTGTTTATTTCTCCTGGCTTTGATGTTCCTGGCTACACTGAGGTTATTCAGCATCCGTAGTACTGCTTAACACCTTTAATAAGTCCCTCGTTGCCTAAGCCGGCTCTCGTTGATTCTGTTGTTTGCAACTTAGAATGCCTTGCTCAAGAAATATTGGTTGAATGAATGAGTGAGTGAATGAATGAATGATGACCTCTTGGCAGCTTCCCTGTTCCCATTGATTTTATCCTCAAATAGTAACGTCAAAAGCCCTTGATGGTTACCGTTCTTTCAAAGGTCAGGGACAGGAAGGTGACGTGGAATGTCTTATCACTGGCAGGCCTTGTAGATGAAAGAGACTCCTAGGAAGGAGCTGGGGCTGTCCCCGGGGGCTGGCTGGGAAGCTGGCTGGAGCCCGAGGATGATCAGACTCTGGGGAAGGATGGTGTGTGAGGAAGACAGAAGAGGCAGGGTGGATCACCCAGCTGTCCCAGGTCCATTGGGGTGGGGGTTCTCTTATTGGGGGTCACCATAGGTCAGTGCGTGTACTGCATTTCAGCTGAAAAGCATGTTAGAAAAATATAGTCAGGAGCCAAATATTTTCTAAGAAAGCTTAAACTACGTGTCAACCAGAGTACTTTTGGCTGTGAGTGACAGAAAACCAATCTCAGAAAAGGCTGAGGTTGGGTTCCAGCAGAAGCAGATCTGAGATAAGGACTTGTGTGCAAGTAGTTCATTTGGGAGATGATTCTGGGACGGGCTGGCGGTGGGGGAGTGGCAAGTGAGACTTGCAGTACCGACTGGCTCGCTCAACACTTGTCCCAGTCCCTGTGTAATGTGGCTTCTTGTGCTGTAACAGCTAGAAGTGAAAAGCTAGGTTCCTCAGACGAAGGAGGGAAAGAAGCCAATAGAATATGAGTTACTGAGCGGGGATTCGTGTTGCGTGCTGAGGCTAGACTCCACTGCAGGACTCTGGGACACAGAGTAGAACACTCTTCAGAACTGTCCACTCAGGGGGCAAGTGAGTCTGGGTATTTGTCCACCAACTCCTATCGATTCTTGGGGAAAGTGAACGCCCCCAACATTCTCAGTCTGTTTGTACTAAATGCTCATGGGGGGTGAAGCTCTTAGAGCATAAGAGCTGGGAATTGGAAGCCATAAGGTCACTGAGCATCAAAACAGTGATTGCCAAGGGGATATGGGCAGAGGATCAACATCATCTGCTATAGTGACTTCAGCCAAAAACAAAAAAATCAAAAACATTTGGCTCATGGAGAATAACATGTCCCAGGATTTGCTGGCTCCACGGAGAGCTAGATTCAGGGGCTCACTAGTTACCGGGACTCCGTCTCTCTCTTACTCTCCCAGCTGTGGTCACCTGTGAGCGCTAGGCTCTCTTCATACTGGCCTAGTGCAGCAGAAGGAAAACAGTGCTCCCCAATGATTGCAGCAAAAGCCGGCGTTGATCCACCTGGGGTACATGCGCACCCCTGAACCAGTCCCTGTGGGCAGAGGGTGCGGTGTTGACTGGCTGCTTTAGAGCCTCCAGTGGGGTCAAGGATGGGATTAGCCCCAGGTACTTCATACGGGCAGGGAGCAAAGGGGCCTCCTGGGAAAATCATGGTGCTGTTACCAGAGGATGGGGTACCGGATACTGAGAAGGGAAACCAAGAGGACAGATGTCGTCCAAACTCCCCATTATAGATGAGAACCAGCCTCCAGATAGCGGAAGGGACTTACCCTGGCTCATTCAGTGAGACTGGCAACCTAGCTTCCTGTCTTAACCCCCATCGTTCGCCACAAGCCGGTGGCCTCTCAACAAATAGGATTGGTTTATCCAATGCAAACCCTTTAACATCCTCCCATCCTAGCTTCTTCTCTCAATCCACGAGAGCTCCGTGTGACTCTGACATATTTCTTCCCGCTTTTGTTAAATAAATATATAATCCCCCATTTTCCAGGCAGAGAAACTGAGTTTTTTTATTTTTTTAATGGTATTAATTCAGAGGTTAGCAACCTTTTTCCGTAAAAGATCAAATGGTAGATATTTCACTCTTGCAGGCCACTGCAGCTCTCTCTTGCATAGTCCTCTTCTTCTCCATCTCCTCCTTCTCATTTCTTCAGCCCTTTAAAAAGGTTAAAACTATCTTCAGCTGCAAGAGCCCACAGGTCAGTTTGCCCATCCCTGGTATAATGGCAGAGCAGAAATCCTCAGTGTCCCAGAAGGTGGACTCTGCTGCTGTTCTAAAGCAAATCCCTACATCTCTGAGCCTCAGGCCCTCAACCATGAAAGGCAGGCCATGCTCCTTCTCTCCAAGGCTTAAAATCTGAGAAATAAAGATTACAAATAGATTATATATAATAGATTATAATCAGAATATATACAATTATAATATATTATATAATATGTACCATATAATGAGTAAAAACTGGGAACACAAAATAACCATGGCTTACTCAGGGAAAAATTGTTTTTGCAATTGAGATAAACTACACACAGTGCAACATTCACCATTTTAACCACTTAAAACTGTATACTGCAGTGAAGACAGCAGTTTTTTTATTTCTGTTTTCAGTTTATCTTGGGTCTGCGTGGGTGTGAGTGCTCCAGGGCCAGGACGCCGTGGCTC
>NW_024070194.1:5551639-5604897 GCF_014754425.2 Oryx dammah
GGGGTCTATGTTGGGTCTGCATGGGTGTGAGTGCTCCAGGGCCAGGACGCCGTGGCTCTGTGGAGTGGGGGTCTATGTTGGGTCTGCATGGGTGTGAGTGCTCCAGGGCCAGGACGCCATGACTCCGTGGAGTGGGGGCCCAGGCTCCTTCTGCCTGGTGGCTCCTCCTCGGTCACAAGATCCCAGATGGCTCCCCAGCATCTTGTCTGTCACTTCAGCCCAGCTGGAAGGGAGCAGTGAAGGGCAGAACATTGCCCATTCCTTGTGAAGGGCAGGACCCGGAAGTAGATCCAGGGGCTTTGTAAGGGAGGAGCTTTCCATTAGCTGTAATTTAGTGCCAGGACTCCACCTCACTACCAAGAAGCCTGGGATATGTGGGAAGCTGTGTGTCCAGCTAAGAACCAGGTGATCTCTTATTAGGAAAGAGAGGGCCAGACCGATATTGAGGGGATCATCCATAGTCTTTGCCCAAAGCATCTGGCTCAAAGAAGCTCTACAAAAGATAACTGCTATTGTTGTCTCTTCTTTGAAAAACTCAGAGGGTGAATTTGAAAGGTGCACAGAAATACTGGATAACAATGCTGTCCCGCATTAGACTTTGGAATCAACACAGGAGGGTTAAAGTCTCTATTCTCATGGCTTCCCAGGCTGTGTGACCTCTCTGAATCCTGCTTTCATCATTTGTCAAGCAGGGCAAAAGTTATATTGTTCACGGGAAAAATCAATGAACTTAAAGCTCAAGTGCAATGTCCAGCCCAAAGGGGGTGCTTGATAAATGGTCATTATATTGATAAGAAATATGTATGATATTTGTGATGAGCTCAGAGATCAGACAGGCCTGCGCTCAAATGTGGACTCTTGTACTTCCTAACCTGGCTCTGACTCAGTCTCCTCACTGTGAAATGGAGCAGTAACAGTTCCCGCCCACTGGGTGGGCTCCAGGCTCCAAGGAATCGCTGACACATTGAAACCAGCAGCAAAGAGTTATTATCAGACCCCCTTTCCCATTTTGAGCTTGCAGAGCAAGAGGCAGGGTCAAAAGGCTGTTGCTGGTCTTCCCTGGCGATGCAGTGGTAAAGAATCTACCAGCCAATGCAGGAGACACGGGTTTGATCCTTGGTCTGGGAAGATCCCACATGCTGTAGGGCAACTAAGCCCGTGGGCCACAACTACTGAGCCTGTGCTCTAGAGCTCAGGAGCCGCAACTACTGAGCGCATGTGCCACAACTAGAGAAAAGCTCACACAGCAACCAAGATCCACCACAGTCAAAAATAAATAGTTTTTTTTAAAGGTTGTTGCTGCCAGCATCATTTTGTGCAAAGAAGTCATACGGGAAAGAATTAATGCTGTGTTATGCCAATTCATGAAGTCCGTGCATGCGAGCTCAGTTGCTTCAGTCATGTCACTTTCCTTTGTGACACTGTGGATTGCAGCCAGATCCTTCGGTCCGTGGGATTCTCCAGGCAAGAATATTGGAGTGGGTTGTCACATCCTTCTCCAGAGGATTTTCCTGACCCAGGAATCAAATCCGCATCCCCTGCACCGCAGGAAGATGTTTTTACCGACCGAGCCAGCAGGGAAGCACATAGAGTTTGGTTACCATGCAGGGTGGCGGTAGAGGCTGGCAGACAGCTGCAAGGGGCCTGGGAACGCTCTGACCCTCGGTCGGGGGCTGGTTGCCCTACTGTGTTGCTTTGGTGAAACTTTATTGAGCTGTCACTGGTGTGTGTGCACTTTCCTATACTTTTCAATAAAAAACTTCCTCCAAAGCATAGCTGTGGTCTGTTAGAAGCCTCTGCTGTGGCTGAGGGGCACAGATAGGGACATCCTTCCTGGCCAGCCACCACAGTTTCTGTTTCGGCTTGAGGTACAGGCGTCAGCTTCCCCATCAACCTAGCCTCTACCCCTGGAGCCTCGGGCCACAGAGTACCTCTTCTCCTGCGGTGTGGCCTGATGACCACATCCGGGGCCAGTCTGGAGCCAGCCAGCCTGACTGCCCAGGTTATCAGCTCCTGGACTGTGGGAGAGACTTGTTGAGACAGGGGAACTTTGATAAGTCACCTGGTACAGCAGCCTCGTTTCACTGATCTTACAGATGGGAAGATGCCCTGCAGAAGGCAGTGGCACCCCACTCCAGTCCTCTTGCCTGGAGAATCCCATGGATGGAGCAGCCTGGTGGGCTACAGTCCATGGGGTCACAGAGAGTCGGACACGACTGAGCGACTTCACAGATGGGACTAATGTTGTTCAGCCTTCATTTCATTAATCCAGACATTATGTAGGTCGCTCTCCACAAGGTTTGTGGTTGGTTTTTGTTGTTCAGTTGCTAAGTTCTGTCTGACTCTTTGTGACCCCATGGACTGCAGAATGCCAGGCTTCCCTGTCCTTCACCATCTCCTAGAGCTTGCTCAAACTCATGTCCACTGAGTTGGTTGTGGCTGGTACAAAGACGTTTCATTCAGTCATGCCATAAACACTAATTGAGCACCCACCAGGCACTGTGCTAGGTACTGGGGTTGCCTCTGTAGAGAAACAGACATGGTCCCTGCTTTCCTGGAACATTCTGTGCAATTAATTAACTGGCCTGCTTTCTTCAAAAGTGTTAATGTCATAAAAGACAAAGGAAAGCTAAGGAATCAATCCAAATTAAAAAAAACTCAAGAGACATAATAGCTAAAGGCATAGCATGGTCTTGAACTGGATCCTGTACTTGAGGGGGAAAAAATGCTATAAAGGTTATTGTAACAATTGACAAAATTGGAATATGGTATTAAAGTATTAAAGATTAAAGTATTACATTGAGGTAAATTTCCTGAATATGGCAACTGTACTTGGTTACTTAAAATAGTATCCTGTTCTTAGGAAAGATATGCTGAGATATTAAAAGTTAAATGGGGCATGATGTATGTAATCTATTCTTAAATGGTTTCAAAAAAATGAAAGTTAGTAATGAATAAATATTCACACGAAGAAAGAGGAGATGATAAAGGAAATGCAGCAAAATGTGAAAAACTGGTGAATCTGGGTAAAGGGCATCCTGAAATCCTCTGAATTATTCTTGCAACATTTCTGTAAATTCAAAACTATCTTGTAACCTGTAATTGTGGTTGCATCTGGGGTGAAGAAAGGAACAGGGAGGAAGGAAGATTCACTTTTCTACCCTTTTGTACTTTTTAGAACATTACCTAGTCGAATAAATAAAGTGTAAAAAAAAATGAAGTTCATTTATTAGATACATGTTCTAGACACTGTGCTACTTCTTACATACTCCAGATAATTCTCATTTCTTACCCTCTACTATGACCAGGCACAGAGGAGAAAACTTAGTCTCAAAAAAGAGAGGTGATTCACCCAAGGCAGAACCCAGAATAAGGAATTCAGCCGGGTCAGTCTCATCTCAAAGGCCTCAAAGTCAGCTGAGCAGGATCTTTGCCTGTCAAGAGAGGTTTCTCAAAACCTTCTTCATTGTTTAGAGGAAGAGAAAAATGCATCGGGCTCTTACTCTGTGGGTGTGGTTTGTCCATTGTGAAGATTAATCAGGGGTGTAGCTATTTGACCAATTAGTCATTCAACATACATTTATCGAAAACCTTTATTGGGCTCAAAGGCAGAATGACCATGATTTACAAGTACAGGGAGGTATTAGGAGTTCTAGAGTGTTCCGGGGTAAGGAGCAGCCAAGGGACAATCAGGAAACATTTCTGTGTAAACTGCTCAAAGAGATTTCACAAGCTGACTCTCCAAATGTCCAATAATTTGAGCTGAGTTTTTTTTTTTTCCCCTTTGTCAATAAATACTTTCTTACCTATTTCAGATGAACAGTTTGTTTTCCTAAAATTGCATGAACTTCAAAACCCACTAAGAGTCGAATAGGGAGCTCACAGCCTGGGGGTGTTGAGCAGTTCCAACAGTGATGGGTGCTCTGCTACGGGAAGTAGAGGTGCCGTAGGGGGCCCTGATGTGGTCACGCAGAAACCCCCAGGCTGTCTTTCCCATTTCCTCACAATCTCCTATTTGACCAGAAATTGATATTTTTATTAATTGGGTGACATGGGTTAACTGGTGATAGCTCTATGCTCTATAGTGGGACAGTATTAGGCAACAAAGAAGACTTGTTGTGTGCCAGCATCCCAAGTGTGAATTTACTGAATTTATCTCATTTAAGGCCTTTCCTGGTGGCTCAGATGATAAAGAATCCACCTGCAATGCAGGAGACCTGGGTTCGATCCCTGGGTTGGGAAGACCCCCTGGAGGAGGGCATGGCAACCCACTCCAGTATTCTTGCCTAAAGAATCTCCTGGACAGAGGGGCCTCTTTATAGGTCTATAAGGGACACACTACTTTATCACCATTTTGCAGATGAAGAGATTGAGGCATGGAAAGGTTAAGTACTTTGCCAAGGACAGGGAACTGGCACACAGAGGAAGCAAAAATCAAACTTGGACAGTGTAGTGAGGGTCCCCCAATACTGTGGGCATCTGTGGCTCATACCTGCCCAGAATCCCAGTTTTCCTTTGGAGATTCGCCCACTTTCACTTTGGACCACGTGGTTTGAGTGAGGCTGACTATGCCCCTTGGCTCTGGGGTAGATCATGTCACCAGTCCTGGCCCATCAGAGCTAGGCTACAGTGATTAATTCAAAGGTGACCCCATGGAGAAGGAAATGGCAACCCACTCCAGTATTCTTGCCTGGGAAATCCCATGGACAGAGGAGCCTGGAGGGCTACAGTCCATGGGGTTGGAAAGAATGAAACACAACTTAGCAACTAAGCAAAACAACAAAGGCTAGGAGTGATGGGAGAAAACTGCAGAGTGATGGTTATAGGGTATGTGGTTTCTTTTAGGGATTATGGAAAGATCTCACATTGGTTGTGGTGATGGCTACATGATTACATGAATATAATAAAAACTGTTTCACTGTAAGAACAAAAAAAACACACACACAAAGGTGACCCCAGCATGGTCAATGAGAATCCTCCCTCAAACCTTTATTAGAACTATGTGGATGGGGGACTTCCCTGGCAGTCCAGTGGTTAAAGACTTTGCCTTCTAATGCAGGGGTTGCAGGTTTCATCCTTGGCCCAGGAACTAAGATCCCACATCCTGCTTGCCATGTGGCATGGCCAAAAAAAGCAAAATAAAAAAAACAAAAATAACAACAAAAAAACCTACATGGAAAAAGTACTCCTCATGGTGGTTGGGATGGTTAAAGGGAAGCAGACTAGAGTACTGAGATCATCTTTCTTACCTGCTTGAGAAGAAAGGCAACAGAGACCAATCTGAGCAAGACAGAGGCCCCACTGACATTGCTTGAGTCCTGGGTCCAGCCATACCGGAAATGTCTATGAGCTTTTCCATTACATAAGCTAATATATTCTGTTTTCCTCCCCTGTTTTGTTGGCTCACGCTAGTTAAGCACATAGTAGGAATAGATGTTCAAATAGCAGTGGTGGTTTTGCTTATAGTCACAGGCCCATCCCCTTACTTTTTAAAAAAACATTTTTTTCTTTAATAGCTTTGGTGGTGTGTCCTGTGGAAGTCACTCCATCGTGTCCAATTCTTTGCGACCCCATGGACTGTAGCTCACCAGGCTCCTCTGTCCATGACATTCCCCAGGCAAAAATACTGGAGTGGGTTGCCATGCCCTTCTCCAGAATATCTTCCCTACCCAGGGATCGAACCCGGCTGTCCTTCAATCCAAGCAGGTTCTTTACCATCTGAGCCACCAAGGAAGCCTGTTGAAATATAATTCACCCACCATATAGTTCACCCATTTAAGGTGTACATCATAGGGGACTGGAATGCAAAAGCAAGAAGTCAAGAGATACCTGGAGTAACAGGCAAGTTTAGCCTTGGAGTATAAAATGAAGCAGGGCAAAGGCTAACAGAGTTTTGCCAAGAGAACACACTGGTCATAGCAAACACCTTCTTCCAACAACACAAGAGATGACTCTACACATGGACATCACCAGATAGTCAATGCCCAAATCAGATTGATTATATTCTTTGCAGTCAAAGATGGAGAAGCTCCACATAGTCAGCAAAAATTAGACCAGGAGCTGACTGTGACTCAGACCATGAACTCCTTATTGCCAAATTCAGACTTAAATTGAAGAAAGTAGGGAAAACCATTAAGGTATGACCTAAATCAAATCCCTTACAATTATACAGTGGAAGTGACAAATAAATTCAAGGGATTAGATCTGATAGACTGGGTGTCTGAAGAACTATGGATGGAGGTTCATGACATTGTACAGGAGGCAGTGATCAAAACCATCCCCAAGAAAAAGAAATGCAAAAAGGCAAAATGGCTGTCTGAGGAAACAGAGATCAAATTGCCAACATCCGCTGGATCATAGAAAAAGCAAGAGAATTCCAGAAAAACATCTACTTCTGCTTCACTGACCATGCTAAAGCGTTTGACTATGTGGATTTTCCACCAAACTGTGGAAAATTCTTAAAGAGATCGGGATAACAGACCACCTTAACTGCCTCCTAAGAAACTTGTATGGAGGTCAAGAAACAACAGTTAAAACTAGACATGGAACAGCGGACTGGTTCCAAATTGGGAAAGGAGTACGTCAAGGCTGTATATTGTCACCTTGCTTATTTAACTTATATGCAGAGTACATTATGCGAAATTCTGGGCTGGATGAAGCACGAGCTGGAATCAAGATTCCCTGGAGAAACATCAATAACCTCAGATATGCAGATAACTTCTATTTCTACACACTTGTGTATACTGGACATTTTATATAAATGGCCTCATATACTATGCACTCTTCTGTATCTTTCACTTAGTGAATTTTCAGGGTTCATCCGTGTTGTAGTATTTGCCACTACTTCATGCCTTCTTGGGCTTCCCTTGTGGCTCAGCTGGTAAAGAATCTGCCTGCAATGCGGGAGACCTGGCTTCAGTCCCTGGGTTGGGAAGATCTCCTGGAGAAGGAAAAGGCTACCCGCTTCAGTATTCTGGCCTGGAGAATTCCATGGACTGTATAGTCCCTGGGGTCGCAAAGAGTCTGACTCAACTGAGCGACTTTCGCTCACTCACTCGTTCTTTCTCATTGCTTAGTAAGATGGCCTTGTAAGGGCATCATATTTTATGTATACATTCATCAGTTGCTGAGCATTTGGGTTGTTTCTGCTCTTGTCTATAATAAAGAATACTGCCATGAAGCTACATGCACATGTTTTTATGTGGACATATGTTTTCCATTCTTGGACATGTATCTGGCAGTGGAATGGCTGGGTGATACGGCAGTTCTATGTTTAACCTCTTGAGGAACTGTCATCCCGTCTTGCAAATGACTGTACTATTCAACATCTCCACCAGCGATGTGTGAGCGCCCTGCTTCCCCAGCTGACTTTTGCTGTGTAACTCTAGCAAGTTGTTTCAGCTCTCCATGCCCCAGTTTTCCACATTTGAAACGAAGATTTACCATGGCTGGGTGATAGGGCAATTAAAAAGAGATCATGCCTATGAGATTTAGGGCAAATCTCTTAAGTTCTGGACTTCTTTTTTTTTTAATAGTAAATTTTAAGTTTATGTTTATTTTACCACAGAAATGGGGATAGCAGAAGCATTTCCTTCATCGGGTTCATCTGGGGAGGAAAGGGGACTCAGCTGCAAGACTCAGCACACACTCAGTAAAAGATGAGGTGGTGTTAGTGGTAAAGAACCCCCCTGCCAATGCACGAAAGCTAAAAGACTCGGGTTCGATCCCTGAGATGGGAATGTCCCCTGGAGGAGGGCATGGCAACCCACTGCAGTATTCTCGCCTGGAGAATCCCCATGCACAGAGGAGCCTGGCGGGCTACATAGAAGCGACTTAGTACCTACTTAGAGAGTGATTCCCTCTTTCCAGCTGAGCAAAACCTGCCTGCGCATCTGTGTACTATGCACCAAACTGTATCCTATGTATTAATGCTTCTTTGATTTAAAGTCGGAATTCTTTCGCCTTGCGAAACCCGGAAGACTCGCTACTTAATCTCTGGTGATCAGCTGACGTTAGGGAACACAGAGTGTTTCAGTGGGGTGACATGATCTGCTGATGAATGACACACTCCTTTGGATACAGAAACTATGCTTGAAGCAGGAGAGTGTGAAAACCTCATGACTGGTGAGTGGGGTGGGGGTGGGGACGTGGGGGAAGGGGTGGGGGAGGGCTGGATACAATCGCAGTCCCCTGAAGGCATCCTGCCTTTCTCTCTGATCTCACCTCTCCCTCTCCTTCCTCCCACAGTGCCCATCAGTCAGAGTAAATCATTCACGTTTTTCTGGAAGAAGCAACGCTCTCCAGACCTCCCTACATGCTGTTCCCTCTGCCAGAGTGCCCTTTCTGCTCCTTTCCTCCCTGCTACCTAGCGCAGTCCGGTTCATCCTTGAGTTTGCAAATTAGAGGTGAACTTCTCCAGGAAGCTTTCTAAAGTGGGGATCTTTTCCTTTTTTTTAACAGCAAATTTTATGTTTACATATATTTTACCCCCCAAAATTTTTACATAGGAGTATGATTGCTTTACAGTATTGTTAGTTTCTGCAGTATAATGAAGCTGTATAATATAACCATATGTATACATTTATCCCCTCGCTCTTGGACCTCCCGTGCCCCTTTACCACCCCATCTGCCCCTCCAGGTCATCACAGAGCGCCCTGTGCTGGACAGCAGCTTCCCACTAGCTATCTATTTCACACGTGGTAGAGGATATATGTCAGTCCTCATTTTCCATTTCAGCCTACCCTCCTCTTCCCTTCCCGGGTCCACATGTTTGTCTCTATGTCTGGGTTTCTATTTCTGCTCTACAGTCTAGATAGGCTAGAATCTATCATACACAGTGAAGTGAGTCAGAGAAAAGCAAACATCTTATATTAACATATATATGTGGAATCTAAAAAAATGGTATGAATGAAACTTTTTGCAGTGGGAATCTTTCATCTTGCCTATGCAACACTTATTTCCTCTAGGTCAGAAAACAGCATCTCAATTTCTCTTTGGGGAGCCGTTGCTGCCCAGTCTCTCATGCATGGGGTTCAGATGTGAGACCCTGGCTCCATAGGTGAGCCTGGCCAATGAGCATATCCGATTCCCCTGGCCACAGTGATTGGCTCGGAGCCAATCGGGTGGGTGTATCATTCCAGTGAGGCCAATGAAACTCCTTCCCAGGAGTCTTGTTGGAATTGTTGGGAAAGACAGCTGTTGGGGTTGCCAGTTACAAGAATTTAGCGAGCTTGGAGTTGCTGCTGGCTATCTTTGCCACTTACAGAAAGCCTCTCTGATAGTAAATCCAAAGCAGAGGAAAGCAGAGCCGAAAAGAGAAGAGAGAGATGAAAGAAGAGATAGAGGTATATATTTTTTGACATCGTTTGAGTCCCTGGAGTCATGCCTCCAGGCAGTTTTGCAGCTTGATTTCTTATAAAATCCTCTCCCACTTTTATTTCACTAGTTTGGTGGGTATTCTTTCACTTACAACATAAATGTGTGCGTCTGTGCTCAGTCACTTCAGTCATGTCTGACTCTTTGCGACCCCATGGACTGTAGCCCGCCAGGCTCCTCTGTTCATGAGTTTCTTCAGGCAAGGATATTGGAGTCAGTTGTCATGCCCTCCTCCAGGGATCTTTCCGACCCAGGGATTGAACTCGAGTCCCCTTAGTCTCCTGCATTACAGGCGGATTCTTTGCCCACTGAGCCACCTGGGAAGCCTTACAACACAGACACACCCGAATAATTCTCCCCAATTCCATACATACCCTTCAGCTGGGATACCATTTCTGGGCTCTCACACAGCTCCATGTCCTCCATTTTCTTTGCATTTATTAGGTTGCATTCTGATGATCTCTTTGTTTGGCTGTATCCCCCGTGAGACTCAAGGAGCCGTTGTGTCTGGTTGACTGCTGTATCTGGAGCACCTAGCCAGGCCCAGCACATGGTAACACCTCAGTAGATTCAATGTTCATTGCTTCTCTAAAAAAAAAAAGAGAATCACAGACTGGGGATTTCATACAGTCACTTTACGCTAGAAGATGCTGGGCTCGAGGTCTCTGCACGCCGCACCCCATGAGCCAGTGAAACTAGACTAAGAACAAAAGAGAAAAAAAGTGGCCTGTAACCGAGCCCTCAGTATCTTCTAAGTCTGCCTGTGTACAATTTGATGAGTCTGGGTATATGCAAACGGGGCTTCTTTTGTGGCTTGGCTGGCGAAGAATCTGCCTGCAATGTGGGAGGCCTGGGTTCAATCCCTGGGTTGGGAAGATCCCCTGGAGAAGGGAATGGCTACCCACTCCAGTAATCCGGCCTAGAGAATTCAGAGTCGGACATGACTGAGCGACTTTCACTATCACTTTCACAGGCAAACAGCCGTGAAACCATCGTCATGATCAATGTACTGCTGCAATTGCAGCCTGGGGTAAAAACGTAGCACTCTACTGCTGAAAATGAGAGAAAGAGAAGCAGTCTCGAGAGCTTCCATCAGGATGATCGGATCCTGCCCTCGTCATTTCACAGAGGAGAAACCGCGCCTTAGAGAAGGCTCCACAGATGACCGAGCAGAGTCAGACAGCAAGCCACGCTAATGTCTTAGCTGAAGATCCCATGCCTGTTCCAGAGTCTTTTCACGAAGTCCTTCCCACCTGCTCACTTTTCCCTACCTCTGGTAGGTCTGGAAGAGTTCAGGGCACAGGTGACAAGTCTATGGAAGTTCTGTTCCTGGTCTGGGGACATGGGCCCCAACAGGAGTCATGTCTACCCCCAGAAAGAAGGTTTATTGGACGAGTAAACACGATGGAATGGAATGCCTGCCGAGGACCTGGCCAAGAATTTGACTTTCTGCTCCCTAGAAATTGACTTCTACTAAGCCAAGACACCAGTCATCAGATGGGAATGGCATTTCATCATCCCGGCCTTTGCTGTTCAGTCGCTCAGTCGTGTCTGACTCTTTGTGACCCCATGGACTGCAGCACACCAGGCCTCCCTGTCCTTCAGGGAGTTTGCTCAAACTCATGTCCATTGAGTCGGTGATGCCATCCAACCATCTCATCCTCTGTCGCCCCCTTCTCCTCCTGCCTTTAATCTTCCCCAGCATCAGGGTCTTTTCCAGTGAGTCAGCTCTTCATATCAGGTGGCCAAAGTATTGGAGCTTCAGCTTCAACATCAGTCCTTCCAATGAATATCAGGGTTGATTGCTTTTAGGATTGACTGGTTGGATCTCCTTGCTGTTCAAGGGACTCTCAAGAGTCTTCTCCAAACCACATTTTGAAAGGTCACCAGAAACCCAGAGGTTAAAGTCTTTGGGACATAGTTTCCAGACTAGACCATCCTGACGTGTGAGTGTGGGAGAGGAATGCATTATGGGGACCCAATGAACCAGTCTTTGAAGAGCACGATGTTGTATGTGAGAATGTGCAGCCATGAACTCTGAGAACACTTCAGTCAAGGAAGATGCTGAGTGAAGGGCCTCCCAACGCCATCCATGTGACCCGGAGGGCACAGTCTGGAGAAGCTGCAAGGGGCTGTGTTGTTCATAAACAGGAAGTGGGACCCCGTTTGTGTGTCTGTTCCTGAGGACAGAATGAAAATGAGTGGGCTTGGGTTTCCCTGGTGGCTCAGAAGCGGAGAATTTGCCTGCAGGTGTGGGAGACATGAGTTAGACCCCTGATCTGAGAGGATCTCACGTGCCGCGGAGCAGCTGAGCCTGAGCACCCTGGCTACTGAGCCTGTGCTCTGAGCCCAGGAGCCGCAACTTCTGAAGCCACGTGCTGCAAATACTGCAGCTGCGTGCCCTAGAGCCCGTGCTCCTCAACAAGAGAAGCCACGACAGTGAGAAGCCCATGGGCTGCAGCTAGGGGAAAGCTCGTGCGGCAATGAGGACCCGACACAATCAGGAATGAATAAATAAATACATTAAAAAAAAAAACCTGCCAAAACCAAATGGGCTTGAGAAGATCAGAAGGAAACACCAACCGAGGGAGATTGTAGAACCTTTATCTCTCATTGTAGATTTTAAAAACATGATAGATTTTTTTACCATTTTAGAAACTATTTGATTACGGTCATTTTTGAAAGCAGAAGCCCAGTTCCCAGTTAGGGGATCAGGACCACTACGGCTAACATTACTTAATATGACGCAGTCAAGAAGGGAGAAAGCCAGGAAGTTCATATTTATTGACTGTAATATGCTACTAAAAAAAAATTCACAGACTAATTCATAGTAACATATGCACAGATACACACAAAATGAATCTATCATCTTCTATAGGTCTGTATGGAAATGCACAGGTATCTTTGGAAAGATCCCACCCCTGCATTAAGGAATAAGTTACCTCGCTCCATGATGGTCACAAGGAGAATGTACTTGTGTATCACTTTTTATCAAAAATGAAAAACGAAGCTTAACAAACAAAAGGAGTGCATGTTCTCTGTAGTGACGAATGCAAACAATTCAAAAGTGTGTAGTTAAAAGTGCGAATTACCTTGCTCTTCCCAATAAATATTTGTTGAATGGAGGAATAAATGTCTCAACCCAAAATAGTTGATGAACAAGGGATTAAATAAGAGAACAGTTCGGCCCAGAGAGATCTCCATTCAAGGTGACCTCCCCTCCCCCACCAGCCCCCAGGAGGCCAGCTGGCTTCCCTGAAAGTCTGGGCCTCGGGCCAGGGTTTTCTTTCTTCTAGACCGGGGCCCTGTCTGGGAGTCCTTTTCCCTCTGAGCCTCGTAGAATGACTCATGGGGATTTTTGTGGACAGAGTCCCCTGGTGACCAGAGCGTTACCTCCTGTTCTTCAAGCAGGTGGGTTCTGGGGAGATGTCTCAGAAATGGCTGGTGAAGGACGGGGCTTCCTGAGTGCCTGTCCCCTAGCAATCAGCCTCCAGGGGACCGTCAACCCCTAGTTTTAACAGTCCTCGAGGAGACACTGCCGGGCCAGACAGTGAACCCAAGGTCCAGTCCTGCTAATTAACTTGCTGTGGGGTCTTTCCCATCCATAGAATGAGGGGCAGGTGTGGCAGACACTGGTGGTTGCCTGTCTAGTAACTGTCCTGTCCCTTTCTCCTTGGTTCCAAAACCTCAGGGGTCGGGGCAGGGGGGTGGGGGAGAATTGGATTGCCATGTGTTTAAGGGGATGGTTGGACCTCTCCCCATTCCCAGTGTTTCTGTGTGCAAGCGAGTGTGCACACATGCATGTGTATCTTTGGGTACACACACAAATCTTATGTAGTCCAAGTGAATGACTTTATGTACTTATTGCAGTATAGCTGCTTGATAATGCTGTGTTAGTTTCCGCTGTTAGCAGAGTGAATCTGTCATACATATACATACATTCCCACTCTTGAACCTTGCTCGCATCCCATCCCCTGTATCACCCAGCTAGGTCATCACAGAGCACTAAGCTGAGCTTCTTGTGCTTCACAGAAGGCTCCTCCTAGCTATCTGACACACGGTAGTATATACACGTCAATCCTAATCTCCTAGTTTGTCCCACCCTCCCCTTCTCCCATTGTGTTCACATGTCTTTTCTTTACTTCTGCAGCTGTATTCCTGCCTTGGAAATAAGTTCATCTGTATCACTTTTCTAGATTCCACATATATGCGTCAATATACGATATCTGTTTTTCTCTTTCTGACTTACTTTACTCTGTATAAGAGACGATAGGTCCATCCGCATCTCTACAAATGACCGTACGTCTCCACACCTCCTTTTCATGGCTGAGTAATATTCCATTGTGTGTGTGTGTACCATATTTTCTTTATCCATTCATCTGTTGATGGACATTTAGATTGTTTTAGCAATCCCACTACTGGGCATATACCCTGAGAAAAGCATAATTCAAAAGGACACATGTACCCCAGTGTTCATTGCAGCACCAAGAGAATCATTTTAACTCCATAATATCCCCTTAGTAGTAATGGGGTTAGGGTGTAATAACTCTCTTCTGTGTGGTTTTGGACAAGTAACTTAATCTCTTGGTGCCTCAGTCTGTTCTTTAAATTGGGAAGGGTCCTTCCATCCTATTGTATGCTGTGGGCCTTAAAAGTAAGCCAGCTCAAGGGCCCAACATCCAGCAGGAGTTAGAGTAACAGTTCTTAGACAGACCCTGTTGACTCAGTCCCCTGTTTGAGGGTTTCTTTGTTCTTTTCACAGGAAACAGTGTGGCAATCAGTTTATTAACTCCATTTGCTAGTCCCACTTGGAATATGTATAAGTTATCATGTTATAAACACATTTTTTTCAATAAGCAAGTTCATCTCAAAATATTAGGGGTAGGTAGGAGGAGAAAGGCTATGGTTTTTCCAGTAGTCATGTATGGATGTGAGTTGGACTATAAAGAAAGCTGAGCACCAAAGAATTGATGCTTTTGAATTATGGTGTTGGAGAAGACTCTTGAGAGTCCCTTGGACAGCAAGGAGATCCAACCAGTCAATCCTAAAGGAAATCAATCCTGAATATTCATTGGAAGGACTGATGTTGAAGCTGAAACTCCAATACTTTGGCCACATGATCTGAAGAGCTGACTCATTGGGAAAGACCCTGATGCTGGGAAAGATTGAGGTCGGGAGGAGAAGGGGGCGACAGAGGATGAGATGGTTATATGGCATCACCAACTTGATGAACATGAGTTTGGGTAAACTTCAGGAATTGGTGATGGACAGGGAGGCCTGGTGTGCAGCAGTCCATGGGGTCACAAAGAGTTGGACACGACTGAGCAACTGAACTGAACTGAGGAGGAGAAAGACTCTACGGATGGAAGATGTGGGCTGTGAAATACGGAGATCTGCTGGGTGTCTGGAAATCGCCTGTGTCTGCAAAGCCAGCCTGTGGGAAATACAGAACGGCTGGCCCCTTCCCTATCGGTCCAGATGTGCTGGGGTCTGGGATGACGCTAGGGCCTCTGTTAACAAGAATTGAATCCTTTGAAGAATCTGGGGAACACCGATTCTAGAGATTCATTCTAATCTCTGATTTTACCCTTTACCATCAGGGGAAGGCATCCTACTTCCATAAGCCCTGGTTTTCTCATCTGTAAAACGGTAATGATATTACCAGCCTAAGTGGTTTGTAGAATGAGTTAACAGTGGCTCCCAAATGGAGGTGACTTTGTCCCCCAGAGGCCATGTGGCTGTCTAGAGACATTTTTGGTTGTCATTCCTGGGGAGGGGGTTGGTGAAAGGATGGTGCCACTGGTATCTAGTGGGTAGAGGCTAGGGAAGCTGCTAACCATCTTACAGTGAGAGCATGGCCTCCACTGCAGAGACTTGTCTGTCCCAAATGTCAATGGTGCTGAGGCTGAGAAGCTCCAGGGTACGTGTATGGACATGCCACGAGCTCTACAGATGGTGAAACCAAGGAGACTAGTTTTTTAATGGATGGATTGTAGTTGTTTATTTTTAATGTGTATTTATTTATTTATTGGCCATGCCCCACAGCATGTGGGATCCTAATTCCCTATCAGGAATTGAACCCACACCCCATCATTGGAATTCGAGACTTAACCACTGGATTGCCAGGGGAGTCCCCCGAGGAGACTTTTTAATTGTCTTAGAACAAGCAAAGCATCAACCCTGGTGGCTCAGAAGGTAAAGAAGCCACTTGGGTTCAGTCCCTGGTTCGGGAAGATCCCCTGGAGAAGGGAATGGCAATCCATTCCAGTATTCTTGCCTGGAGAATCCCATGGATGGAGGAGCCTGGTGGGCTGCAGTCCATGAGGTAACAAGAGTCTGACACGACTGAGCGACTAACACATATCAGCAAAGCTGCCCACAACATAAAGGCTGTCCCCAGTTCAGTGAAAAGCGAAAGTGAAAGTCGCTCAGTTGTGGCTGACTCTTTGCAACCTCATGGACTATACAGTCCATGGAATTCTCCAGGCCAGAATACTGGAGTGGGTAGCCTTTCCCTCCTCCAGGGGATCTTCCCAACCCAGGGACTGAACCCAGATCTCCCGAATTGCAGGTGGATTCTTTACCAGCTGAGTTATCAGGGAAGCCCTTCCCCAGTTTAGCAAAACAGAGTTAAGAGTGGGGCGTGGAGAAGGTCAGAGCACTAGAGAGAGCTCTGTTATTCTGTGTAAAGGCTGGTGGGGAGATGGCAATGGTGCCAGAATCTCTGTGTGTGACCCACTGGGAGAAGCCTGCTGCCTGCCAGGGGTTGCCAAGGCCTTTACTCCTGGTTGTGTTGTGTGGCAAGCTTGAGGTTAATACATAGGTGGTATTACAACTCAATGAAAGTGACTCTGTTTTCTGAAGTTGTTGGTTTACCCCTCAGTCATCATTCACCTAGACAGCACATTAAAAACCAAAGATGTCACTTTGCCGACAAAGGTCCGTATAGTCAAAGCCGTGGTCCTCCCAGTAGTCATGTATGGATGTGAGAGCTGGACCATAAAGAAGGCTGAGCACCAAAGAATTGAGGCTTTCGAACTGTGGTGCTGGAGAAGACTGTTGAGAGCCCCTTGGACTGCAAGGAGATCCAACTAGTCAATCCTAAAGGAAATTAACCCTGAATATTCATTGGAAGGACTGATGCTGAAGCTGAAGCTCCAATACTTTGGCCACTCATTGGAAGAGCCGACTCATTGGAAAAGACCCTGATGCTGGGAAAGATTGAAGGTGGGAGGAGAAGGGGATGACAGAGGATGAGATGGTTGGATGGCATCACCGACTCAATGGACCTGAGTTTGAGCAAACTCTGGGGGATGGTGAAGAACAGGGAAGCTTGGTGTGCTGCAGTCCATGGGGTCACAAAAATGTTGGACATGACTTAGCAGCTGAACAACAACATGGTTCACAATGTGAAGGATTCACCTCATGGCCCAAAATGTCTGCCTTAGCTCCAGCCATCATGTTTCCATTCCTGCTAGCAGTTAAAAAAAAAAAAAAAAGGCTCACCACCATCTATGAGGACATATTCTGAAAGTTACACACACTATCCTTACTTTCATCTCATTGATCAGATCATGGTCACATGGTCACAGCTAGTTACTAAGGGACACTGGGAAATGTAGTCTGTATTCCAGTGTCCATGTGTACAACTAAACCTGGGGTTTCTATTATTTTTAAAGAAGAAATAACATGAGTAATCAACTGCTTTTCATTTCCCCAACTCCAGGTTCACTGGGAAAGAATGAAATGTATTTCCCCGACTCTTGACCCAGAAGGTAGCCAGGATTTTGTGATTGAAAGGACTGGATATTTTTTAGCCCCTGGATGGAATTTACAGGCCATTCTTTCCCCAGGTCAGGGTCTCAGATTGTGGTGGGCAAAACCAGCTACACTGAGGGGCCTGGAGGAGCTTGTTTCAAACTGGAGTCTCAGGTCCCAGCC
Organism: Oryx dammah; assembly: GCF_014754425.2. Lineage (NCBI taxonomy): Eukaryota > Metazoa > Chordata > Mammalia > Artiodactyla > Bovidae > Oryx > Oryx dammah. The sequence goes on from NW_024070194.1 coordinate 5,568,956, forward strand.
AAGGTGACCCACTCACAGTTTTGGGGAATCAGACCTTGGAATTCGCCTTTTGAACAAGTATCTCCAAAGGCTGAGAAAGTTAGGATTCTTTTATTTTCAAATGACAGAAAACCATCTGATATTGGCTTATGGAAAAATGCAATTTATTGACTTAAGGACTGGCTTAAGTAATGGAAGAGTTCTGGCTTCAGGCCTGGTTGGACCCTAAGCCCAAGTGAAGGTGCCAGATACAGCCTCTTGCCATCTCTTGGCTTCGCTCTTTGGTACATTGGCTCCCTTCTCAGTCACCACTTGACAAGATGGTAACCAGTAGCCTCTTCTTGCCAGATAAAAGTCTAGTGGGAAAGAGGGTCATTTCCTGGAAACTCTACTGAAGTTCCAGCATTCACTCTGATTGTACTGATTTAGGTCATGGCCCATCTCAGAACTAATCCCTGTCACTCAAGGATGACAGTGCTTTGATTGTCCAGGTCTGGTCACATGTCTGTTGGGATACAGACAGCCTCACCTGAATTGCAGGGACTAGACATGGGGGAGGGGAATTAACCAAAGAAATACTGGATGCTGTGAGTAAACAAGAGTTGAATGCTGGACAGGTAGGGCAATTGTTTCCTGTGTAGAATCACTGTCCTAGGTCTTATATCTCCCCAACCTGCCCAGGGAGGGACTCTAGACTTCTTGGCACCCTCGTGGGTGGGTACAAGCTGCCCTTTGGTCCAGATCATGAAAGGAGAACTAAGGTACCCAGTCAGGAGACCATCAGAGCATGAAGCAGGCTTTGTGGATTCCTTTACTCCCCTTTTTCCTTGCCGACAGAACCTAATTTTTACTGGGTCCAAGCCAGCCATGACTATTCTGTCTCCCTTTGTCTTAGTCTTGGCATAAGCTTAGGACCCAGTCCTGCTAGTGAGGCAGGAGGGGAAGTCTGCTGAGGGCTTCTGGGAAGGATTTTTCTCCTTGTTAAAAGAAAGAGAAGCCCTGTCAATGCAGGAGTCTCAGGTTCAATCCCTGGTCTGGGAAGATCCCACATACCGAGGAGCTACTAGGCCCGTGTGCCACAGCTACTGAGCCTGAGCTCTGGAGCCCAGGAGCTGCAACTACTGAGCCCACGTGCCCTAGAGACCATGCTCTGCAAGAAGGGAAGCCATCACAGTGAGAAGCCTGAGCACTGCAACCAGAGAGTAGCCCCTGCTGGCTGCAACCAAAGAAAAGCCTGAGCAGCAAAGAAGACCCAACACAGTCAAAAATAAATAAATAAATAAATAAAATTAGTTTTTAAAAAAGAAAGAGAAGCTTTCTCCCCCAATCTCTTTTCTTTCACAGATGTCTTCTTGTAACTTTTGGATGTTGTTGTGACGTTTGGAGCTACAGCAGTCATTTTGAGATCATGAGGGAAAGATCAAGGGACTCCTCCAAAAGGTGACTCATTGTCCTAATACTGAGATGCTGAATTATCCAACCCTGAAACATCCTACTTGTTAGCTTATTGTTACCCAAGATAAAAAATATCTTATAATTTAAGGCCCTCTTAACAGAGTATATAGTATCTGTAGCCCAAAGCACCCCAATAAATCTACCTCTGTGTTAAGTCACTTCAGTCATGTCCAACTCTTTGCAACCCTATGGACTGTAGTCCATCAGGCTCCTCTGTCCGTGGGGTTCTCCAGGCAAGAATACTGGAGAGGATTGTCATGCCTTCCTCCAGGGGATCTTCCCAACCCAGGCATATAGAACCTGGTTGTATTATCCTAAGCAAGTTATACTCCTCTTTGAGCCTCAGCTTCCTCATATGTAACAAAAGAGGGTTGATTGGAACCCCCTCCTAGGATTCTACTATCATTTATCATAAGACACCAACCTTGTCAATTCTTTCCTTCTTTTCTTCTAACAGGGAAAAAAATGAATAAAAAGAATTAATAGTAGAAGTAAATAGTCACTGACAATTTTGGAATCATTCATTCAATAAATATTTGTTGTTCAACCATGTTGACCAGGACTCTCTCATTTGGAAGGAACTTTATTCATACTAGTCTGAACCACAAACAGAAAAAGTCCAGAGATAGGTTTAGCTTCAGGTAAAGTTGGGTGAAGATCCTCAGGTGATAACACGCGGAATCTATGCCTCTCCCTGTCTTCATCCTACTTTTCTTTCTGTTGGCTTCATTTTCTGGGGGGCCCTTTCCATATTGTGGGGAGATGGTCACCAGCAGCTCCAGATTTGCAAACAACCAGCTCAGTAACAGAAAAGGAAAGATGGCTTCTACCTTCCAGTTCCTGCATAAATCCTGGTGCGGGCTCTCATTGGCCAGGATTGGGTCATGAGCTCATACCTGAACCAATTACTGCGGACAGGAAAGTAGAATTACCTGCATGGGGGCCTGGATCACGACTCCACCCAAAAGCCAGAAGGTAGTGCCTGTCCTGGACTGTGTATTTATCAGGGGAACAGAGTCACTGTGAGTGACTATCCCATAGGATAAGAGATTTAGTATAGGAAGTAAATCTTCTACAAGTGTGGGAGGAGTAGGGGGCTGAAGGCTTGGAAGAGGACTCAGCGATTCAAATAGGAGTCATCAGTCAAATTGAGAGACCAGGAGAGTTCACTGAGGGATCTATGGGAAACAGTTGCCTCTGTGAGTCTGTAGCCATGAGTCTGTAGCCAAGGGTCTGGCTATGGGCCCAGGCCTTTTGGTCAGCAGGGCCAGCAGTCAGGAAAAAGAGCTGGAAGCGTCATAGTGGAGAGCAAGGACAAGTCCACCAGTCATAAAAATGACAGTTATAATCTAGTTTGAAAAGTGCTTTAACAGAGGAAAGCATAAGGTGCAATGGAGTCCTGAGGGCTTGCTGAATCCTCTCTAGAAATCAAGAAGGTCTTCCTGGAGGAGATAACATTTGAGCTGAGACCTGAAGAATGAAGAGAGGACCAGATAAAATGGGGCGTGGGGGGGAAGTAGAGGAATTAGCACATGCAAGAGCCTAGAGCCAAGATAAGATATAAGAGAGCTAAAAGTAATTTAATCTGGCTAGGACCAAAGTATGAAGTAAGAATGGTTAGGGATCATGCTTGAGGCCAGCAAGGGCCAGATTGCAAGTCCTTATAATGAGGAATTTAAACTCTGTCCTAAGAGCAAAGGTGCAAGGGAGAGGTAAGTGTCATATTTCAGCGCTGGCAATTTGGAGACAGGAGAGTTTTCTAAACATCTCCTTTCTAGGAAAAGCCCAAATATTTCACTTGGAACTCAGCTCTTTACCTGCAAGGGTTTGCTAGCTGTGGTTTCCTTCCTTGCAGTCTGGGCAGTAAGACATTGGGAAGGTGAGTGTTGGTAATGATACTTTCAACTTCAAGTTACAGCATGCCTGACTCATAGTGGCTTAAGTAAAGAAACAAATGTTACTATCTTTTATAACAGAATGTCCGGAGGTTGGCAGCTCCAAAGCTGTTGCAGTGGCTTGGTGGTGTTCTCAGGGACCCAGGCTCTTCTCATCTTTCTGCTCTGTCATCTCTAGCAGTTGGCTTTCATCCTCAGACTCATCGCCCACAACAGCTGCTTCCAGCGCCCTGCGTCGTGTGACACTGATCAAAACGGGAAGGAAGGGGCAGGGGCCAAAGACTCTCACCTCCCCAAATTCTGTGTTATTAATGAAGTTAACCCCCAGATTTCCCCTGACCTTACACTGGCTAACAGTTGAATCGTGAGCCCATCCTGGACCAATCACCTTTGAATGGGGAATGGGATTACTTAAGATGGATCATGATTTATCACCTGGGGCTGGAAAACAACCTATCTTTCAAAGATCAAGGGATTTCTGTCCCTTAGCTAAGCCCCAAATCAAGATTTCTGGGGAAGGAAAGATGTGGAAATGGAATGCAAATGCCTGTGAGGTAGCAAAGACAGGGCCAGATTGCAGGTCCTTATAATGAGGAATTTGAACTCGGTCCTAAGAGCAAAGGTGAGTCATGGGAGGATTTGTATCTGTTCAGGTCCTCTGTGAAGACCTCTGTGAAGCAGATGCTCAAGTGGAGTTAAGAAGGAAAGAGGTTGAGGGCGTTATTTTGTATTTTAAGTTAAAGGACACCCAGAGCCTTCTCTGAGGGGCTACATTTCTTTGCATCATTGAGCCACAGAACAAGGAATATGCTCCGGGAAGCCAGGAGGCAATGAGATAGGAAAGGGGTAAGGCACAACCTTTAAAAGAATGGCATAAGCTTTTCAACAACAAATATAAATGCTGCTGCTGCTGCTAAGTCGCTTCAGTCGTGTCTGACTCTGTGCGACCCCATAGACGGCAGCCTACCAGGATCCTCCATCCATGGGAGTTTCCAGGCAAGAGTACTGGAGTGGGTTGCCACTGCCTTCTCCAAACAAATATAAATAGTATGTATAATATACACATATTTTAGAAAACTTATGGATTTTTGCCTAACTAAAAAATTGATCACATTTCGATGAATTTTTGATGTTTGACTTAGTATGAATAGAATGTTATATTTCTAATTAAAAAATAGATATGCAATAAGCAACATAGATTTACTGTACAGCACAGGGAACTATAGTCAATATCTTGTTATAACCTATAATGAGAAAATAATGTGAAAATTAATATATGTTTGTATGTATAACTGAATCACCTTGCTATCCACCAGAAACATTTAAGTCAACCATACTTCAATAAAATATATAAAGAAAAAAATTTTTTTAATAAGAGTAAGAAGGCAAGAGGTTTATAGTAAGTGGGAAGAGTGTTGTACTGATGAAAGATAGAATATGGGAGACAGCAGAATTGATCAACGGAGCTTCAGACTGCAATGCAGATGTGACAAAGTCTTCGTCAACACCTTGGGGAGCCCCAGAGCAAAGACTGTTGATTAGAAAAGGCCCAGGTAGGACAGAAGTGGCCAGCCTGGGGACTCCCCTGGTGGTCCAGCGGTTAAGAGTCCATTTTGCAATGCAGGGGATGCAGGTTTGATCCCTGGTGGGGGAACTAAGATCCCACACGTCACTGGGCAACTAAACCCATGCACACCACAACTACGGAGCCCGCGTGTTGCAACAGAAGAGCCTGCATGATGCGACTAAGACCCGAGGCAGCCAAATAGATAAATAAATAAATTTAAAAAAAAGAGAGAGAGAGAGAGAGGGATGGCTAGCCCAAGTCCCCCACTGTACTCAATCATTGCCTGGGGGCTACTCAGGAAGAGACTAGCCTTGGCTTGAAGTTTAGATGGATCCCAAAGACACTGCAGCTGGAGGCTGTCCACTCACTGCACTCTTCACAGGGGAGCAGCATACTCTTCCTTGAAGCTGTGTCCCTCCAGAACTGCTCCAGGGCACCTGGGACCTGGTCTGGTTGTATCATAAGAAAGTCAGCTTTGAGGTGAGAAATCTATTTTTGCCCAGATCAGCATCAGCCTTGACAGACAGAATCAGAACAATTGTGAGATTAAGCTCAACTCAGAAATTGAGTTTTTTTAGAAAAAAAATTTTTTCCCACACATAGACTATTTTCATTCTGGTGAAATTAGAAATTAAACACATATGCACAAAATTTTTAAAAAATCAGTCATAATTCTTACACCATTGATGAGGATGAGATTAATAAGATAGCAACAGGTGACATTTACAAGGTGGTGATTATGTGCCAGGCAGTGTGATAAACAATTCATATTCCTTACCTTGTGTAATCCCAGCTATGCCACTTGAGTGTGTTACTTAGTGCCTCTATGCCTCAGTGAGAACATCTGCCTAATGGGTACATATGACAGTATCAACCTCAGGGGGTTGTTCTGTGGATTCAGTGACGTTAATTCATGTGAAGTGTTGGAATACGACCTGGCTCAATAAATGCTCAATAAATATTAGCTATTCTTTTCACCACAAGTCCTCATTCTCTTAGCCACAATCGAAATTTTTTTAAAAAGCGATGAAAACCAACAACTGCTACCCAAAGTCTGGTTGGTGCCAAAGCTCATCTGAGAACAAACCCTCATGTGATCTGAGGATATGTACAGGCTTGTTGAACCCGGTTGGTGTGAATATTCAGGTCCTATCAATAGGTTTGACTACTTTTCTGAAATGTAAAAATTTCCAAATTTTGAAACGCTGATCTCTGATAATGGTCTGTAGACTCGTGCTCTCGATCCCCGTGACAAGTCTGTGAGGGTCAGCAGCCTCAGTTTATAGACGAGGAACCTGAGGGTCAGAACAGCAATGTACATTACCCCGCCCACCAGCCTAGGAAGTGAAAGAGTGAGGATCTGAACCCAGGCCAGCTGACTCCAGAGCTTCTGTTTGGGGAAATTTGTTTTTAAAATAGAGAGTAGTTTCCTTTACTGCAGGACTTTCCAGAGACTTTAACCTGCTAACATGCTCTGTAAGTCTCTGGGTGGGGCTTCTAGAAGAGGCGGCATTCCCCAAACTCATAGAATGTGGATGTCAAGGTCATTTTCGCATAGGGGATCTCCAGAGTGCTAACACTGCGAACCAGGGAGTCCCCTCAGAAGAGATAAGAAACCTGTGCTGGCCAGGATCATGAAAGGGCCAAACCACATGCACTCGGGCCAGCAGGGGAAGACTTGGCAACTCCCACTCTGTCACAAACTGACTATGTTTGACCTTGAAAAAAAAATTCCATGTCCTGACTTGTACGACAGACAATGAAACCGTCTTGAGATTCCTCAGCCCACCAGAAGCAATTTTGGTGGGGTGGATGGCAGGGGACTGGGCCATTCAGCATGTGGGATCTTAGTTCCTGGACTAGGGATCAAACCCGAATCCCCTGCAACCTGCATCAGAAGCGCACAGTCTTAACCACTGGACCGCCACAGAAGCCCTTTTTTCTTTTTTCACCAGCAGCATTTTGTACAGTCTTTAGAGTTGACCCATTGGAAAAGACCCTGATGCTGGGAGGGATTGGGGGCAGGAGGAGAAGGGGACAACAGATGGCTGGATGGCATCACCGACTCGATGGACATAAGTTTGGGTAAACTCCGGGAGTTGGTGATGGACAGGGAGGCCTGGTGTGCTGCAACTCATGGGGTCTCGAAGAGTTGGACACGACTGAGCGACTGAACTGAACTGAACTGAAGAAGAGGAGGCAGGCTAACGCACTTGAAGTAGATATTCAAAAAGAACTTCAAAGGGTGCCACTGGTGCCCGGTTCCTGGAAACCCTCTGAAACATGGGGCAGGGCTGGCGGCGCTGCTCGGTGGCAGGAAGGCAGGCAGGAGACGTTCTGAACACCCCTCAGGCTCTGCCCTGTGGAGTCCCAGATCACCTTCCAGGCCTTCAATAGCTGAGTCTGTCAATGTCGCTTTTTTGGCTGTCCTACCATTTGTAGTAGGGACCGGGCTGGCCAGATTCAATTTATTTATTTCACTCCTTTAAAAGAAATGTAAAACTCAATTGTTCCCCTGGCTTTTGAAGTTTTATTTTCCAGTTTTTGAAATGCTAAAAGCTGACCCCAGAGAAACAACATTCAAGCAGAACGAAAATATCCAGAAAAAGCAAGTCTTCCTTTCATCTTTTCCCCCTGCCTGCCTCCCGGTCCCTTCCCCACAGTCATTCACGGTGACACTTACGGGTCTCCTTCCAGGTAAACTTGAGACATATATCAGTTCAGGTCAGTCGCTCAGTCGTGTCCGACTCTTTGCGACCCCATGAATCGCAGCACGCCAGGCCTCCGTGTTCATCACTGTCTCCCAGAGTTCACTCAGACTCACGTCCATCGAGTCCGTGATGCCATCCAGCCATCTCATCCTCTGTCGTCCCCTTCTCCTCCTACCCCCAATCCCTCCCAGCATCAGAGTCTTTTCCAGTGAGTCAACTCTTCGCATGAGGTGGCCAAAGTACTGGAGCTTCAGCTTTAGCATCATTCCTTCCAAAGAAATCCCAGGGTTGATCTCCTTCAGAATGGATTGGTTGGATCTCCTTGCAGTCCAAGGGACTCAAGAGTCTTCTCCAACACCACAGTTCAAAAGCATCAATTCTTCGGCGCTCAGCCTTCTTCATAGTCCAACTTTCACATCCATACATGACCACTGGAAAAACCATAGCCTTGACTAGACGGACCTTAGTCGGCAAAGTAATATCTCTGCTTTTGAATATACTATCTAGGTTGGTCAAAACTTTTCTTCCAAGGAGTAAGTGTCTTTTAATTTCATGGCTGCAGTCACCATCTGCAGTGATTTTGGAGCCCCAAAAAATAAAGTCTGACACTGTTTCCCCATCTATTTGCCATGAAGTGATGGGACCGGATGCTATGATCTTTGTTTTCTGAATGTTGAGCTTTAAGCCCACTTTTTCACTCTCCTCTTTCACTTTCATCAAGAGGTTTTAAGCTCCTCTTCACTTTCTGCCATAAGGGTGGTGTCATCTGCATATCTGAGGTTATTCATATTTCTCCTGGCAGTCTTGATTCCAGCTTGTGTTTCTTCCAGCCCAGCGTTTCTCATGATGTACTCTGCATAGAAGTTAAATAAGCAGGGTGACAATATACAGCCTTGACGTACTCCTTTTCCTATTTGGAACCAGTCTGTTGTTCCATGTCCAGTTCTAACTGTTGCTTCCTGACCTGCATACAGATTTCTCAAGAGGCAGGTCAGGTGGTCTGGTATTCCCATTTCTTTCAGAATTTTCCACAGTTTATTGTGATCCACACAGTCAAAGGCTTTGGCATAGTCAATAAAGCAGAAATAGATGTTTTTCTGGAACTCTCTTGCTTTTTCCATGATCCAGCGGATGTTGGCAATTTGATCTCTGGTTCCTCTGCCTTTTCTAAAACCAGCTTGAACATCAGGGCGTTCACGGTTCATGTATTGGTGAACCAATACGTGATGAGACATATATAAGCATATATCATTGAACCTGTTGAGATGCTTTGGGCTGCAAAACATGCAGCCTGCAAGCACACAGTTTACTTGGAAGACGCGTGGATGTAGAACAGTTTCAAGCTGGTTCTTTGAAGACTAGAATCCCCAACCTCCAGGTCCAGACCAGTACCTCCTTTCAGATCGGGCATTAGATTAGAAATAAAGTGCACAGTAGATATAATGCTCTTGAATCCATTTCCCTCCTTCACCGACCCGTGGAAAAATTGTCTTCCATGGAAAAATTGTCTTCCGTGAAACTGGTCCCTGGTGCCAGAAATGGTGGGGACCACTGATTTAAGGGACCAATAATATATTGTCAAGAATTCAGGGTCTTTCCCTCTTTCTGCTCTGGCCTTGCAGTGTGACCTCTGGCCCTGCACTTTTGAGTCTAGATAGCGGATGAATCAGGAGTGTGGGCAATCAGAATATTCTGGAAGCCACTCCTGCCAGGTCAGCCAGCAGTACTTTCTCTCTGCAAGGAAGAGCTTTTGAACTCTGTGATCACATCCACTGGACCCTGCCTGAATATGTCCCCAGTCCAGCTTCTAACTGACCCTGCCCCCAAATGCCCATGCTTCCCCCGTGCCATCTGGTGCCGAGGCGGGGAGTGTGGAGGAGGTGCAGAGAGAGCCATCTTGATGATTACAGTTAAAAGTCCTCACCTGGGGCTTCTCTGGTGGCTCTGTGGTAAAGAACGGAGTAAAGAACCCTCCTGCCACTGAAGCAGCATATGTAAATTGCTCGTTTCGCTGCCTGCCTGAATCACGGGCATCACTCCTGCCTCACCCACTCACTCCCCCTACAGGGCCTTCGCACATACTGTTCCCTCGCCCAGAATGCTTTTCCCTTTCCTCTTTGCCTAATTAATGGCTATCTGTCCTTCAGATCCTCCAACGTTTGACCGTAACTTTCATGAGGGCAGGATCATTTTTGCCCTCCACTGTGATCCCGACACCCAGCACACACAAATTTGATATACAATCAGCATTCATTAAATATGTGTTCAGAGAGTGAGTGACTAAGTGAATAAGTGAGGTAAGTGGGCCGTTAATGCTAAATCATTCGACAAATGCTCTGTGAGTGAGGAAAATAAGTACCTAAGTCGCTGTATCACTGTGGGAATTAAATATGCCGTACGTTTAAAGTACCTCGAGTGATGCCTGGCTGTGGTGCTGAGTAAGGATTCCTCTTAGTGCTATTTTGTATTGTTGCCATGGTTATTATTTCCTGTAGGTGTTCTTGCAGCTTCCTGATGAGATTAGGCCCTCTTGGTCCTGCTCTGATTGGATGCTTCTCTGGGGACCCTGCAGAGTTCCACCCCGACAACTAGGTCCACTCGTCCATCCAAGCACTTTCATGCATTCCCCAGAGGCAAGGATTGGTCCCGTCCGGAGGGAACACATTCTTGGTGTCCTGCACTGCTGCTGGGGGTTGGCTTCAGAGTGCCTCATCTGGATACAGAGTGTCACGAACACACTAAGGGGCACCTATCAGTCCCTGGTGGCTTTTCTCTCTGAAACAGGGGTGGGCACCCCAGAAAGCCATGCTTATGACTGCACAACCCTGCCCTCAAGCCAGAATTGACTGGATAAAGGTGGATACCTGATTTGATGAGCCAATCAGATCCTCTCTCCTGTGAATTTGGGATTATGACCTAGTGATTTTTGTGGTTAGTTGCTTAAAGAAAGGGGTCGTGCACTCAGGTGCGGTGAGGCAGCCATATTTGGTCACAGGCTTAGAGAAGAAGAGGGGAGGAGGGAAGAGAAACAGGGGTGATGGAATCTGTGGGCAGGGTGGCAGAGGAGCACAAAATATGCTGCCAGAATTCCTGGCGGTTTTTCAGATGTTAGTTCGAGAAATGTCTGAAGCCACTGCCCTTCCTATTCTCCTGTGTGATATAACACTGGTTTTCACATAAAGATAGCTGGGTGATTGAGTGGACACCTATCGTCTGAGCTTTTGAGGTCTTGTTCATCCCTCTTCAAAAAATAGGACTTTGATTTTCCTAGGGGAACTACCTCTGTTTTACTTTCTGCCCATGGTGTTCAGCAAAGCTGATTCTATCTTCATGTGGCTCTAAGCTGGCCCAATCACATTTTATCCCCTAGAGATAAGTAACTGGCTCAGAAATGAACATATAACGCAGCTAGAGCCAATGAGACTCCGTTTGGGGACATTAGGCACAGTGAGAAGGCAGATTTGCTTGACCCTGCAGTTGCTGAGAGGGCTGGAGCCACTGGTTCCAGGTTGCTCCCAGGAGGAGAGGCTCCCCTCTGAGATGGAGGGAATGTACCTGGGGCATCATTTTAGCCTTCAATCCAGCTGTGCCTGAAGCTGGTCTTTTCAATTAAGTGAACCAAATGACGTCTCTTTTTGCATAACCCAATTTTTTATTGGTTTCTTCTGTCACAAGTGCAATGCTCCTCCTTTTCACTTGAGCTAGTGATGATTTGGAAAGACTGATGCTGAAGCTGAAGCTCCAATACTTTGGCCACCTGACGCGAAGAGCTGACTCATTTGAAAAGACCTTGATGCTGGGAAACATTGAAGGTGGGAAGAGAAGGGGATGACAGAGGATGAGATGGTTGGATGGCATCACTGACTCAATGGACATGAGTTTGAGTAAACTTCGGGAGCTGGTGATGGACCGGGAGGCCTGGTGTGCTGCAGTCCATGGGGTCGCAAAGAGTTGGACACAACTGAGCAACTGAACTGAAGTGAACAGTGATGATTAAAGATGTTGGGTTAGGATTAGAATTGAGTTTCTATTCTGATGACCATGCTTCCCCTCCTTTCCCAATGATTCTCCTTCTCCTCACTTTCTATTTTGAGAAACTGTCTGGGAAAAAGAGAGCTTGGAACTCCCTTTCATCAAATGATGACAGTTTTAATTTTATCTCTGAGGAGGGGATTATAATCAGCCAGAAGTGAGGAGAGGATTAATGAAGGCAGGGTTGTACAGATGGGGAAACTGAGGCTCAAACAGGTGAAGTGACTTGCCCCAAATTAACCACATAGTAGGTAGCCAATCTGGGATTTGAACCCTGATCTATATGACTTTGCAGCCTGGCCTTTAACTGTCACCTGTCCTACTCAGCAATAAGAACACGCCCATGCTCCACCACCTGCTAACATTATATACATGGAAAGGCTCCCAGTTGATGCTCTTTGACCTGCAAATCCCAGGTCAAAGGTTTATTTTAAGAACTGAAGATGTGCTTCACAACACAGAAAGTTAAACCTGGAGATAACGTGAACGTCTCTGAAACGAGATTTGATCAATTATGATATCACAAATTGTGCTAGGAAAAGCTATATTTATATTGTTGTTAAGACTGTAGACTCTGGAATCAGACTTTCTTGAGTTCAAGTCTCTACTCTGCTTTTACTAACCGTAAATAGCATACGTGCGTGCTCAATCGTGTCCGACTCTTTGCAACCCTATGGGCTGGAGCCTGCCAAGTTCCTCTGTCCACGGGATTCCCCAGCCAAGAATACTGGAATGGGTTGCTTTTTCCTTCTCCAGGGGATCTTCCTGACCCAGGGATCGAACCCTTGTTCCCTGTGTCTTCTGCATTGGTAGGTGAATTATTTTACCACTGAGCCACCTGAGAGGCCCCTTTCTGATCGTGTACTCTTAAGTCAATTTACTTGACCGCTATGAGCTTCACTATCCTCTTCTGTAAAATGGTTATAACAATGGTCCCCACCCCAGAGCAGAGGGTGCCTAGAAATATCTCTGGGTATAAGCAAATGTGGGCTCTGGAATTAGATTCTATAGGTGAAGCTTCTAGCCTTGCTGTTTAATTTCTCTTCTTTCCCCATCTGTAAAATGGGCCTAAGAATAGGATTATAGTGATCACTGAATACATACATATAAGTACAGTGCTTTGGACAAGGCTTGGCATAGAGCAAGGACTTAATAAATGTTAGCTATGGATGAGGAAGGGTCCTGGTTCCTCCTCAAGGACATACTCACATGACAATCTGGTACGTATCTCTGAGATCTTCTACACGAACTAAAGCCCCCATCAAGATGCAGAATGACAACTTCAGGCTGAGCACAAGCCCTGGACCCCAGATTGGTTGGAACCAGAAAGCTGATGATTGAGATTCTTAGAACACCATCCTGTTACCTCACCACCAACCAATCAGAGGAAGATCACACATCCTGCAGACCACCTCTCAAATTTTGCTTATAAACATTCTTCCCCAAAAACCATAGGGGAGTTCAGGCCTTTTGAGCGTGGGCCCCCTGTACTCATTGCATGGCTCTTGCAACAAACTTTTCTCAGCTCCGGAAAAAAAAAAATTTTTTTTAAATACTACTATTATTATACCTGCCTAAGTCTTATAGGGGCTTCCCAGGTGGCACTAGTGGTAAAGAACACGCTCACTAATGGAGGAGACGTAAGAGACAAGGGTTCGATTGCTGGGTCAGAATCCCGTGGACAGAGAGCCTGGCAGGCTACAGTCCACAGGTTTGCAGAAAGTCGGACATGGCTGAAACAACTTAGCATGCATGCACGCACACACAGTCTTACAGTCACCTGTACTGACTTTTTACATATTCTAAGCGTTCCCCTCGGTATGATCATTGTTAATGTTCTGGAGCACTTACATGTGCCAGATACTGTGTTTAACTCTGTGCTGAGCCTGCTGCCCGTTTGCTTGTTTTCCTAGATGGGAGATTTATAGTTGGATTCTCCAGTGACATATTTATGGTTGAATAGAAATTAAAAGCCTGCTTGCACACCAAAGCCGGGTCCTTTGGAAGGACATCACCTGTTTTTGTACACCTCTAGGGCTAAGATTTCGTTTTTGTTTTTTTTTTGAGCTAAGGTTTCTTTATACATTTTCTAATGGTTTACAAAACTCAAAAGCTGAAAGTTCCCTGGTGGCATAATGGTTAGGATTCCAGGCTTTCACTGCTATGACTCAGGGTTCAATCCCTGGTTGGGAAACTGAGATCCGACAAGCTGATCAGTGTGGTCAAAAAAAGTCAAAAGCCAAACACCATTTTGTGCCAAGTGAAAATGATATGAAATTCAAATTTAAGTATACAAAAATAAAGTTTTATTGGCACAGAGCTGTATCTGTTTGTTTTCTTGCTGCCTATGGTTGCCTTAGCCTCCAATGGCAGAGTTGAGCAGTTATGGCAGAGACTGTGTGGCCCTCAGATATTTACCAAGTGATTTTTATCTAAAACGTTTGTGGACCTCAGTCATATTTGGGTCTTATAACATTTTTATCTCCTTTGTAGCAATCCCATTTGAACCTGCTCTCCTGTTTTTATTTTCTTTCCAATAAGGAGAGGACTCAGAGGTTATGCCTCGCCCAGGGTCACTCCCCAGTTCATCCTGATACTCAGGTATCCTGGCTTCTGAGTTCAGGGCCTGCCCAACGTGCTAGAGTAGACCCTGATGCTGGGAAAGATGGAAGGCGGGAGGAGAAGGGGACGACAGAGGAGGAGATGGTTGGATGGCATCACCGCTTGAATGGTGAGTTTGTGCAAGGTCTGGGAGATGGTGAGGGACAGGGAAGCTGGGCATGCTGCAGTCCATGGGGTCGCAGAGACTCAGACATGACTGAGTGACTGAACGACCACACTGGGCTAGAACTCTGCTCCTTAGACGTGCCGGAGACTCGCCCTGGGAATCCCCCAGCTGCTGGCTCGCCAGATGGGTTTCAGCAGAGGCAGGACCAGTAGCGTCTGCTGGTCTAGAGACTGCAGCGTCTCCTCAGATGGCCCCGCGGGGCGCCTCGCCAGGCCCTTTCTTCCTCTGGAGCCCGGCCTGGCTCACACAGGCTGCTCTGTGAGGCTGTGGGCAGGCGGCCTCTGTCTCCAGCAGTGTTCAGTTACCCCAGTGACATTCAATTGTTCCTGGGAGAGGAGGCCCGCGTTTGGCAGCTCCTAGACCTGGATTCCAGGAAACCTCTGCCTGACTCCTATTCTGTTTGTTTCCAATCAGCAAGTCGGCCTGTATCGCTTTCCACGGGTTGCGTAAGTCTGCCTGCCACTCTAGCCGCCTCTCTCTTGCTATCATCTTTATGTCATCCAGCTCACTGCTGGTCGGGGAGGAAGACCTGGGACCTCTCAGGGGAGGGGGTAAGATGCGGGCGTGTCACCGGGAGCTCACTGCTGGGGACACACCCACAGCCCAGATAACAGATCCAAACGGCCACCTGGCCGAGCCCTCAAGTTTCCAGGGCTGCGTGTCTCACGCAGGCTCTCCGCTCTGAAAAGAGACCCCCGAGGCGGCAGTTCAGGCCTGCAAGTGCCGGGCCCACGTCTGTGTGTACACTGATGCGTACCCTCCGCACGGCGGTTTGGCAGGAGCTTGGAAAACTGAAGTTAGACACACAACTCACCCAGGTTCAAATTCTGGCTGTGCCACTTACTGACTGTGTCCCTCTGGGCAAGCTGCTGAGCCTCTCTGTGCCTCAGTTTCTGTATCTGTACTATGGGGATAATAATAAAACCTCCCTTTTTAGATTGGAATAAGAATTGAATCATTTAACGCATGTACAGGGCTTAGCACAATGCCTTGTACATACTAAAGGTTCAATAAATGCAAGTGATTTTTACTACAATTACAGTAATAACTATTATTATTTTAAAACGTTTTATTGGAGTATAGTTGCTTTACAATGTTGTGTTCATGTCTGCTGTACCAAAGTGAAATCAGCCACATGTATACATATTCCTCTCTTTGGATTTCCTTCCCATTTAGGTCACCTGTGAGCAATGAGATTCCTATGCTATGCAGAAGGTTCTCATTAGTTACCTATTCTAAATAGCTATTATTATTGATATTCACCAGACAGCAAAGGTCACATTTGTGCCCAAGAAGATAGAAACGATAGCATTTATTGAAGCATTATTTTTAATAATGGCAATGGGAAGCCGTCTAAATATCTCTCAGTAGGGAATGGCTAAACAAGCTATGGTAGACCCACACTGTGGATTTCTGAGCAGCAGTTCAAAAGAAAGGGGCAGATTTATACAGCCTGATGTGAAAAGACTTCCAAAATATAATCTTCAGTGACAAAAAGCAAGAAGCCAAAGGATACACAAACAGGAACATAGATGTAAAGCACAAATATGCAAAACAGCCTGTGAGTAACATAAATATGTAAATACACAGGGAAAAATGTCTGGGATAGTGCCGTCTGAGATGGTTGTCAGTAGCCACACGTAGCTATTTACATTTAAATATAAGTTCATTTTAAAAGTTTAATTAAAATTAAACAATTCAGTGTCTCCATGGCATCAGCCACATACAGGTGCTTAGTAAGTCACCTGTGGCCAGTGGCTAATATATTGGACATTGTGGACACAGATTAGCTCATCAGTGTAGAACGTTCTATTGGATGGTGCTGGTCTAGATGGGTGAAAAAGCCAAACTGATAATAGCGGTTGCCTTGTGAGGAGGAGGCAAGGGCCTCATTTGTTCTTCTGTTTATTTATTTTATTTTTTGACTGCGACACATCACATGTGGGACCTCAGCTCCCTGACCAGGCATTGAACCTGCATCCGCTACACTGGAAGCAGAGAGTCTTAACTACCAGACTGACTGCCAGGGAACAGTGTTTATCGAGCACCGACTATACCCGCACTACACCAGGACCACAGCTAGGAGTAGAGCAGATCAAACTGCTCGCCCTCTTGCTTTCCAGTGGGTGATACGTCAAGTGGAAACTGAGGCTTCGGTGAAAAATAGAGCAGGCGCCTGGATAAAGCATGTTGGCAGACGGCTCGGGGTGATTGTTAAAAGACACTTTTTACATTTACCTGAATTTTTTAAGAATGAGGAGACTGCCTTACTTGTGTAATTAAAAATTTATAAAAGGAAACCAAAGTACCTCAGCCCTGGAGAGAAGAAACCTGGGTACCTGCCCCAGTTCCGTCCCTAACCCTTGCACCCTGTGCCTAGTGGCTTAAGCTTTCTGGCCCCCCCGTTTGTCTATCCTGATGTGCCTTAGATAAGACCTCCTAGGGCCCCCCACCCCCAGCCCCTCCATCCTGTAGTTGATATTTCCGCCAGTCTTTTCATCTGTCCAGGAAACCCATGGATCACTGGAGTCCTTTGGAAGTGTTAACACGTAAAGACTCTGCAGGAAGCTGTTGCAAGAATCACAACAACCCAAGAAGGAAAAGGAGGAGGATAGGAAGGAGGGGGCGGAGGAGCAGGACTGGGGAGGTGGGGAGACCACTTGCAGTCAGCAGAGGCTCGGACCTCCAGCAAACTTAGCCTGAGAGCTGCTTCAGCACACCCAGGTTAAATCCACACAGAGTTCTTGTTATAGTCATGCAGACAGAAACTTCATAATCAAAGCTAATATCTACTGAGACTGACTATGCTGCAGGCAAGCTTTCCATGGATTAGCTCATTTCATTCTCACGATAGCTTTATTGAGGTCAGTGTAATTTATCAACCTCACTTTACAGATGAAAAAACTGAGGTTCCAACAAACTAAATAATACCCAATTGTTAGGCAGAGAGGCTGGACTTTTCAACCCAGATGTGTTAACCACCATGTTTCAGCACCTGTGGCTTACAGTCAGCTAGAACACGAAGCAGAAGTGAAGGCTTTTGCTCGTTGAAAGCAGTCCGTGCATGTATCCTGGGGCCGTAGACCAGGCAGAGGTTAATTCTGATTGAGGGTGTTGGGTCTTCTTGCTTCTGCCCTTGCCAGCCACTCCCCAGCAGCCAAAGGAATCCTCAGTCAGATGCTGACCCTCTGCACAAAGACTGTCCCGGCTCCCAGCTCACTCAGAGTAAAATGCTTTTCATGATCAGCAGGGCCTTCTGCGATGGCCCCCAGCCCACATTGCTTCTGGTGGCCGTCACTTGCTTCCCTCCCTCCCCTCCAGCCACATAGGCTGCATCCTTGCTGTTCCCACTGGCAGCTGGGTCCCTTCCCTGGGCTTCTGTGGGAGCTGTAACCTCCCAGGACTTCCTGGAGGAGGTGAGCTCTGAGCTGAGCCTGGAAGGGTGTATGGGTGTACGTTAGCTTCAGAGAGTGGGAAAAGAGAGGAGGTTTTCAGAGAAAAGGGGGTATGGGGGGTGGAGAGAGACAGGGAGAGAGAGAGGCTCATGCAAGAGACATAGAGAAAACCGGTGAGGTCCATGTTCCTGAGAAAAGAAACTGAGTGGAAAGCGGTGAGGAGAACTGAGAGGCAGGCAGGGCCAGGCCATGCAGGGCTTGTCAAAAGAGTATTCAGATTCTCTCTCGAGGGTGCCTGGGAGTTATGGGAGAGTTTGAGCAGTGGAAGGACACATTCGAATTGGCTTTTCCGCCGCTCACTCAGTCCTTCCTGGGAGCACTTTGCAGCTCATGACTTACCATCTGGTGGGGTTCCAGGTGACTCTCTGTTCCACCTCTGTCAGTAACTCTAACTATATATAGAGTTTAAAATTATGTCTTTTTCCCTCCTGAGGAATGTGTTTGGGTGCATATTAATTTTTGTTTTGTTTAAGTGCAGTTTTAGGTAAAGAACAAAATTGAAAGGGAGGTACAGATTTACATAAACTCCCCCACCCTACCCCCCGCCATTTGTAGGCTTGCACATTGTCAACATCACTGGCCAGAAAGGTACATTTGTTTTTCTTTTTAATCAATGATGAATCTTCATGGCCACTTCCTAATCAGCCGAAGGCTACCCGAAGGTTTACCTTAGGCTTGTATGTTTGCTCTTATTGCAGATCCTATGGGTTGGGAGAAATGTACGATGACATATGCGTGCTAAGTCACTTCAGTCGTGACAGACTCCGTGCGACCCTAGGGACTGTAGCCCATCAGGCTCCTCTGACCAGGGGGATTCTGCAGGCAAGGATACTGGAGTGGGTTGCCATGTCCTCCTCCAGGGGATCTTCCTGACCCAGGGATGGAATCCGCATCTCTTGCGTCTCCTGCCTTGCAGGCAGATTCATTCCTACTGAGTCATCGGGGAAGCCGATGACTTGTCTCCATAGCTTTGCCTTTTCCGTAATGTCATAGAGCTGACATCATGCAGTATGTGGCCCTTTCAAATCCGTTCCTTTCACTGCGTGATGTGCATTTAAGGTTTCCACTCTTTCGCTCTTATGACCATTTATGTATAGGTTTTCGTGTGGACACGTAGTTTCACGTATTTTCTGAGTATACCTCAGAGTGAAACTTCGGGGTCGTGTGGTAACTCTATGTTTAACCAATTGAGGAACTACCAGATTGTTTTCTAATGTGGCTGCGCCATTTGCACTCCTACCAGGCTGTGTATGAGGGCTCTAACTGATAGCTTTTTATACTTTTTTTTTCCAGTCACACAATTATATGATCGTATATAGAGAAAGAGAAGAAAGGTGAGGATAGGGTGACCAGCGGGGGTCAGAGGGAAAGGCTGGTTGGTACCTGATCCTGCAGGGTCTATAGGCTTCAGGGAGGTGTTGAATTTTATTGTGACTTCAAGGGGTGGCTGCTGCTGCTGCTGCTAAGTCACTTCAGTCGTGTCCGACTCTGTGCCACCCCATAGACGGCAGCCCACCAGGCTCCCCCGTCCCTGGGATTCTCCAGGCAAGAACACTGGAGTGGGTTGCCAGTTCCTTCTCCAATGCATGAAAGTGAAAAGTGAAAGTGAAGTCGCTCAGTTGTGTCCGACTCCTAGCGACCCCATGGACTGCAGCCCACCAGGCTCCTCCATCCATGGGATTTTCCAGGCAAGAGTACTGGAGTGGGGTGCCCTTGCCTTCTCCGTCAAGGGGTGGCTATTGGAGGTTTTTAAGCAGGGAAAGAGCATGATTTGTATGTGGGTGTGTATGTGTGTGTTTTCATTATTTAGACATTTAATCCATTTTACCCATTTAATAAATGGGTAATGAATGATTTATATGGTCCCCCCACCCCCCGCAACAGGCTTTACTGTTTATTTTCATGCAAATACATAGTCTGCCTTTCCTACTGTATTTATATTCGGTAGATATCACACTTATTTTTTCACACGACAATGTAGTTTAGAGATTTTTCCATATCAGTATATAGAAAACTTCATCGTTGTCTTTTTTTTAGACTCCTGCATCATATTCTGTTACTGCACGGATCACAGTTTATTTTAGGGTTTCCCAGGTGATGCTGGGGGTAAAGAACCTGCCTGCCAATGCAGGAGACATAAGAACCCTGGGTTCGGCCCCTGGGTTGGGAGGATCCCCTGGAGGAGGGCATGGCAACCCACTCCAGTATTCTTGCCTGGAGAATCCCATGGACAGAGGAGCCTGGTGGGCTACAGTCCATAGCGTCGCAAAGAGTCGGACACAACTGAAGCGACTTAGCAAGCATGCACACTCTTCTTAATAGGTAATATTTTTTGTTTTTATTTTGCTTTTGTGACCCATATTTTTTTAAAATAAATAATTCTACACAAATGTCATCTCACACATATGCAGGGTTATTTGTAGGACGAATTCCCAGAAATGAACTTGCTGGATCAAAATTATATGCATTTACCATTTTGATAGATTTTGCCAAATTGCTCTTCAGAGAGGTTGAACCAGTTTATACCCCACCAGGAATTATGAAGGTTCCTGCGGCCTCAAACCCCTATCACTCAGTGCATTATCAAGCTTTTGGAACTTTGCCAGTGTGATGGATGGAACCTGGTGGTTCCTGTAGTTCTAATTTGCATTACTTAGAAGGAGACAGGCTAAACAGCTTTCCAGATGTTTAACAGTCATTCGAATTCCCTTTTCTATGAACTGTTTACATCCTTTGTCCATTTTTCTTATCTGTCTCTGTGAGCTCTTCTTACATGAGGGAGAGTAGTTCTTTGTGGGATGAGTTGCAAGAATTTTTTTCTGGCTTGTCATTTGTGTTTTGACTGCATCTGGTGGCTTTTTTTTTTTTTTTTTTCTCTCTTTCTCTCTCTCCTTGCCATAAGTTTTTTTTTTTTTTTAACATAGTAAAATTTATCAATCTTTGAAAAAAAAAGTTTTTTTTTTTTAGCCACACCGCACAGCATGCAGGACCTTAGTTTCCCCAACCAGGAATTGAAACTGCACCCCCTGCAGTGGAACCCGGAGTCTCACCACTGGACTGCCAGGGAAGTCCTCAATCAATCTTTTCTTTTATGGCTTCTGGACATTGAATCATAGTTAGAAAGCCCTTTTCCATATATATATATATATATATATATTTTAGTATTTATAGTTCCATTGTTTGTATGTTTTAAATTTCTCCAAATGTTCTCCTGTATGTCTCATTTGCTGTTCTCTCTAGCAAAGCTTCATTTCACTCATTTTAACTTTTGCATAGTATGTCATTATGTGACCAATAAAACCACTTTCCCCCCTAGCTCCCCTAATAGCTACTTTAGGTTGCCGGTAATTTTTCATTATTACACTCCGTGCTACAATGAACACCTTTGTACGTATCTCCTTACGCTCACTTGCCAGAATTTCTTTGGAGTGTATATCTAGAAGCAGAACTTCTGTCAGTCTCTGGATGTAAAACAGTATCTGACTCTGGCTTTAGCTTGTATTTCACTGTTCTGTCTCTAGAGCAGGCATCTTTTCATGTTTACGGTCCCCTCGGATTACCTCTGCTCGCAGAAATGCTTTTGAAACCCTTTAGTCCTTTTTCACTGGGGTGGTGGTCTTTTTTTTTTTTTTTTTTAACTTATCGATCTGTAAGAATTCTTCATAAATTCTGGATGTAATTTCTTTGTTAGATTGATTGTGAGTATCTTCTCTGGCTTGTCGCTCGTCTTTTTCCTTTGTGGGGTCCTTTGTCACAGAAGGATACTCAATTTTGATGTATTAATAGTACAATAGGCTAACCTTTTCCTTTATGCCTTTCATGCCTGGTTTAGGAAATCCCTTGCTCTCCAAGATCATAAAGATATTCTTTCATATGTTCTTTTAATCATTTTAGAGTTTGAGGGAAAAAGAATTCTTTTGAAATCTAAATGAAGCCCAAGGAGATGGAGGTGCTTTTATGTTCTCTGAAACTGGGCATGGGTTCAGAAAGTGGAGGGACCGCCCTAAGCTCCGACCATCCTGCAGCCTCTCGCTCAGGGCAGTATTACATCTGCTGCCATATGGGCTGACTGATTACGGCCAGGCTCCAGGCTGTTTAGACCCCAGACTCAGATGATCTCTCACTGCCTTTGATCCAGACTCCTCATCCCCGCCTGTGACCCTGGGGCG
Source organism: Oryx dammah (assembly GCF_014754425.2). Taxonomy (NCBI): domain Eukaryota; kingdom Metazoa; phylum Chordata; class Mammalia; order Artiodactyla; family Bovidae; genus Oryx; species Oryx dammah. The sequence continues at coordinate 5,591,007 of NW_024070194.1, forward strand.
TAGCTGCAGCCACAGCGTCTCCCTCTGGCCCCTGTCACTCTGCTCAGAGCACTGCTGCTGGCTCAGAGGATGCAATGGGGGAGAGGCAGACACAGCTGTTTTTCCTTTTTGAGACCGTGACAATGTCTGATTGCTTCAGACACCTGCTGCAACATAATGCCCTTGGCTAATTGGCTTTCCCTGTTGCGGACATAGTGGCCTTTCCTCCAACCCAAGGGTGATATTTAGAGCTGTGTCCGTCTCCTGGGAGTTGGGGTATTTTTGCATCTCAGCAGAGAATGAACTGAGCCCAGCTTTGGAATGTCAGCGCTCTGTTCAGGAGCTGGGCTGGCAGCGGGTAGCAAGTGGGTTGGACATGAGAGTCCTCTGACCTTCCCACGGGAACTTTCCAGTTACTTTCCCATCTAGGGTCAGGTCATTTTAGGATTTTCCTGGGCCGGTGGCACTGTTACTTTGGAAGGCCCTATTCACATCCTGTTGCTGCTGCTGCTGCTAAGTCACTTCAGTTGTGTCCAACTCTGTGTGACCCCATAGACGGCAGCCCACCAGGCTCCCTCGTCCCTGGGATTCTCCAGGCAAGAGTACTGGAGTGGGTTGCCATTTCCTTCTCCAATGCATGAAAATGAAAAGTGAAAGGGAAGTCGCTCAGTCGTGTCCGACTCTTCGCGACCCCATGGACCGCAGCCTACCAGGCTCCTCTGTCCATGGGATTTTTCCAGGCAAGAGCACTGGAGTGGGGTGCCATCGCCTTCTCTGTCACATCCTGTTAAGCAGAACAAAATGCCTCCCCATGGCTCAGTAGATACAATCAGAGGCAACCATGAGAGTTCAGAGGCAGATGACTAGTGGACCTAACATTATCTGTATTTTCTTTATGGTTATTTATTTCTGGCTGTGCTGGGTGTTTGTTGATGTGCTCAGGCTTGCTTTCCTCTAGTTGTGGTGAGCTTCGGCTCCTTTTTGTTGCAGTACGTGGACTTCTCACTGCCGTGGTTTCTTTTGTGGAGCACAGGCTTTGGTAGTTGGGGCACACAGGCTTAGTTGCCCCAAGGCTTGTGGAATCTTCCTGAACCAGGGATCGAACCCGTGTCCCTTGCATTGCTAGGCGGATTCCTGTCCACTGTAGCAGCATGGAAGTCCCTAATATTATATTTATGTTAATTTCATTTTCTACTGTTTTCTTTTTATATTTTGGAGTCGGTATTGGCCTCAAACATCTTTATGCACCCTTGAAACATTTAGGGACTTTGGGCTTTGGCCTTTGGTGTTCCTTGATAAAACTGCCCATCCCCCAGCTTTCCTTCCTAATATGAGATTTGCCAAGCCCACTGCCAAGCCCGCAGAATCCCCAGACACTCACCAAGCACTCGCTTGTGTATTAAATCACGAACTGCTTCCAAACCCTCCTGTGTGTAACATCAAGGGATATTTGTAGAGATTCTTTGTCTTCTCAGCAGAATCAAGGAGCATTTGCTGGACTACCCTTCATCTGTGCAAAATCTTGGAATATGTTCTGAATCCCCTCCTACATATAAAATCAAGAGATATTTGCAGACTGCTCCCTCTGTGTGAAATCAAGGAATATTTACAGAACACCCTCCTATCTGTAGCATCATTACCTGCACACAGAGTTTCCTGTGTTTGGTGCCATGCAGTCTTTACAGAGCATCCCTGTTCTAGGTAGAATCTGGGAAATGAACACCTTTCTCCAAGTAGGATAATTAATTGCTTGCAGATCTCTCTCTCTCTGGGATAACCAACAGTTTGCAAAACACCTTGGAAAATCAAGGGATAGTCACACTGCTCTTTTATATTTATAGAATTATGTAATATTTGTAAGTCTCTTCCCAGGTATGAAATCATAAAATGTTTACAGAGCTCTTGCTGTGTATAGAATTTTAGGGTGTTTGATCAACTTTTCCTTCCTGTATATAGAATTATGGACTGTTTTTGAGGAACATTCCTATATATACAGAATCATGGAATGTTTGCAGAGCCCCTTTTTGTGGTTTGAATCTTGTACTGTTTGCAGAACACCTGCTTCTATAAAATCATTGGATGTTTGCAAAGCCTCTTTGCTTATCGTTATGGAATGTCTATAGACCTTACTCTGGAAAAGGCAATGGCACCCCACTCCAGTGCTCTTGCCTGGAAAATCCCATGGATGGAGGAGCCTGGTAGGCTGCAGTCCATGGGGTCGCTAAGAGTCGGACATGACTGAGCGACTTCACTTTCACTTTTCACTTTCATGCACTGGAGAAGGAAATGGCAACCCACTCCAGTGTTCTTGCCTGGAGAATCCCAGGGACGGGGGAGCCTGGTGGGCTGCCGTCTATGGGGTGGCACAGAGTCAGACACGACTGAAGCGACTTAGCAGCAGCAGCAGCAGCATAGACCTTCCTCATCCATATAAACTCAAGGAATGTTAGCTGAAACCCTGTCTCCTGTGTAGAGTCATGGAATGTTACCTAAGCACGCTCCTCCGTATAGAACTTGACCTATTTCCTCTCCATCCCCATTTACACCTTGGAGGGAGGGAAGAGATAAATGGCCAGGTCATGGGGGGGCGAGTCTCGAAGGTCAAATGAAGATTATACTTTCTTCTATAAGCTAGAGAGAGCCACTAAAGTTTTTTTGATAAAAAGAGTGACATGATGAAAACTATGTTCCAGGAAGTTTAATATACTGAAGGAAATGAATGGGATAAACTTAAAAGTGGTAGCTTAAAAACATTTTCAAAGCAAAGTAAAAATTAAAGTACTGATGCATTTCTACTAAGTGTGATAATCTGTAGTAAACACTTTGATACATTAAAAACTCATTCTCTGTTGTAGGGTTAGCAAACTACAACTCATGGGCCAAATCTGGCCCACTGCCTATCTTTGAAAATAAAGTTTTATTGGAACAGAGCTGCATACCTATGGCTGCATCCGTGCTACGACAGCAGAATTAGGTGGCTGTGATGGAGACTGTATGCTCTGCGAAACTAATAATATTTGTTACCTGGCCCTTTACAAAAGAAGTTTGCTTATCCATGCTTTAGAGGGAAAAGAAATACCTTGAAACATTTTAAAAATGATTAAATGAAAGGGGTAATTGTTCGTTTTCTTACAGCAGAGTCAGTTGGGTTCATAAACAGGTTTATTCGTTTAACCAACAGTTGCTAAAAATCTACCATGTGCCAGGCGCAGTTTTAGGCACAAAGAGTACAAAGATGAAAAAGAGACATTTTCTTGTCCTCAAGGAAATGTATACTCTAGCCGCAACCATCACATAACTCGTACAAAACCAGCTGTGTGACCTTGGGCAAGTTCCTTAATCCTTCTAGACTGAAGTTTCTTCTTCTGTGAATGAGGGTGATAATATCTACCTCAAGGTGTTGTTGTAAGAATTAAGTAAGTTCCTATTTTACACAGTGCTTAGAATAGCACCTGATACAGAGTAAGTGCTATTTAAGTGCTTGTTTTATTATGTACCCACATGTGCATATACACCCACATGCTCTTATGTGCACATAAAACAGTGTGATTGGTGCTCTCATAGAAGTGTCTGACTATTCTACATGGGAGAATTTTATGTCAGGAGGTAGTTCAGGAAATAGAAACCACTCCAGTTATTTTAGTCAAAAACAGATTTTTTAAAAATAGATATTTATTTATTTGGCTGCACCGGGTCTTCCTTGCAGTATGTGGAATCTAGTTCCATGACCAAGGATTGAACCCGAGGCCCCTGCATTGGGAGCACAGGGTCTTAGCCCCTGGACCACCAGGGAACTCCCAAAAAAGGATCTGATACAGGATTTTGGTGCTTGCAAAAATGCCAGGAGGGCGGGAAGAGTGGTCAGGGTGACTTAATTTTAAGGTTCTTCCACCACGCCATGCTTCAGAAGTCACCAAACTGCTACTGCTCCTGCCATCACCACCCACCTCCTACTCCTCGCGCCCTCCAAACTGGGGACTAGGTGGTGGACTCCACTGCCCATACTCCTCCCATCTTCTAGGACTGGCTGGCCAGCTGTCACAGCCATAGGGAGAGGACCACTGCCTCCCTTTCACCCTTCAGATTCCACGCAAATACATCTAGTTGACAGAGCTTAATTTACCATTGACTTCCTTGCTGCAGGAGAGCCTGGTAAATGTCATTTTAGACTTTTGAGCCTCTTGCAATAGAAGGAGAGGGAAATCGAGGTCAAGAGCACCCATCTGAGTATCCAGACCCAGAATTCTGGGAGATTTCATGACCGGGAAACAAATTTGAGCTGGGTCTCAAAGGATGAAGAGAGATGAGAACCCAGGGTTTCCAGGAAGCAGAAAGAAAGCATGCAGAGTCATGAAGGTGTAAGAACACTTAGAGCCGCAGCTCTCTGTTGCTGTCACTACTCAGCATCTGTTCCGCTGGAGCAGCTGCACAGTTGGTCTGCCTTTGGCGAGTCACCCTTTTCCACTATCAGCCACATGGTTCGTATGAAGCTCCTCTTGCTCCTTGGCTCTAGGAGTGGGCATGTGACCAGGTCCAGCCAATCAGCACACTCCATGCCCTTAGTCACAGGGACTGGTTCAGGGATGATCATGTGACTGCAAGCAGGCCAATTAGACTCGATCACAAATACTCTTTTTTGGGTGCAGATCCCTTAGTGTGGGGACCACCTTCTCAGGGGCTGGTCAACAGATGAATCTGATGAAGCCAACCCAAAGGAAAGCAGAGCTAATATATGGAGAGAAATTGTGTGCTGATGATATTACACTGACCCCTTGGATTCAGCTATGTCTGAAGCCATGTAGACTCGCCTCAGGCCATTATAGTCATGTAAGGCAATAAGTTCCTTTTTCCTTTAAGCCAGTTTGAGTCGAAAGTCCTACTTATACATTATGTCAAGAGAGTAGTTTACTAGTATCAGAGCCACGACACTAAAGATTTTACAGCAGTGTTATTTATAGCAGCCTCTAACTAAAAACTACCCAAATTCCTGATAACAGCTGATTGGATAAGAAACTGTGGAATACTATTCAGCAGTTAAAATGGATGACTTGCAACCTCACTCCTCAGTATGATTGAATCTCAAATATAATGCTGAACAAAAGAAGTCAGACATAAAAGAATATGCTCTATGATTCTACTTATACAAGTGAGAACCAGTGATGTTCTTTTTCTTAAGTACTTGTTCAATGGGTATAGTCAGTTTTAAAAATTCAGTGAGCTATACATTTGTGATATGTGTACATTTCTGTGTGTGTGTTATACCTCAAATAAAACCAAAACGGAAAAACCTCAGCAGGTAGAAAACTGAGGGGACAGGGTTGGGGGAGCAAATGGCAGGCCAGGACTAGGTGGATTCGTGACTGATTATGTCATCAGGACTCAGTTTCTCTTTGTTACTTGCATCTCTTTGTTACTCTCCACATGCTGTCTTGATCCCTAAGTGCCACATGTTGATAAAATAGCTGCCATTGCTCCAGCCTCACCACCTTTCATATTTATGTCTAGCATGGAGGGGAAAGTCAGCTCTCCAAAAGGACAAATTTAAATGTCTAGGAATTGAGTCTCATTGGCTCTGATGGGTCTACCCAACCCTGAACCAATTATTACTACCAGAGGAGTACAATATTCTGACTAACCAGGCTAGCTCACCTAACGAGTCAGAAATGGAGTTCAGAGTTCAGAGAACCCAACAGACTGAAAGCAAGAGGAGGAGGAATTATGAGCTGTTGCAGAAGTGAATGGATGTTAAGTAGCTAAAAAAAAAAGTTCAGTAAATACTGGTACTTATACTTCTCCTCCTCCTCCTCCCCTTTCTTCTCGTAGCATTTAGAAAAACGCCTGGCACCTACTTTAATAGATGTAAATCACTTCTATCACTGGACACTCAGAAGCGACCCAGGCATGCCCTAGGCCAGGCTGTTCAGGGTAGAAAGAAAAGCGTCAGAATGTAGAAAGGGGGAATGAATCGGTCTTTTGATGACAAAAAGCGCTCTATAGAATCAGGGCTACTAGAGGACTTCTGCTAACTTGTTATGTCAGCTCCTCCTGTCTTACTCTCCTTCAGAGGGATTTCATGGCAGAGGGACAGAACCCTGGAACAATCTCATCATAGAAACTGTGGGTGAGGCAGGAAGTCATGAAATCCTTGTTCACTGCTGCAGAGCGTGTAAACTGGCACACCCGTTTCAGAGAACAATTTGGAAATAGTTCATCAGAAGAGGTGCATTCCTACTGCTCAGCAAACTGCACTCACATGAATGTGCTCGGGAGAAAGTCTTGCCCTAGTGTGCAGGGCACACGCAGAGCAGCACTGTTACAGATCCTGTTGCTGCAGCAAACCACCCCAGACGTCACGGTGTAAACGAGGAAGACTTGACAGCTGGGGGCTGGACTGTCTGAAGGCTTGCTCTCTCCAGGGTCTGGTGACTGATGCTGCTTGGCAGTGGGGGCCTCGGCCAGGGCCTTGACCAGGGCACCTGGACGCGGCCTCTTCACATGGCTGGGCTTCCTCGGTGTGGTAGCTAAAGGCTCCCAAGGTGGGTGTTTCAACCGACACGCCAGAAGCCGCATCTCCTCAGAAGTTATGAGCACTGTCGTGTCCACTTCTTTCTCTTGGCCACAAGTGATTTACACTCCCAGCCAGGTTCAAAGGAAGGCAAATTAAAGGAAAGTTCCAGAAGAACACGGGAGTGGGAAATATTGTCGGGGCCGCCTTTGTGAGTGACATCCTGCCAGAGATGCTCATTGCAGCTATGCTTATACTGGGCCACCATCCCTTATCCAAACCCCCTGGGGTCTGATGTGGTTTGCAATTTTGTAAGAATCTCAGAATTTTGAAAGGTAATATGGTATATACACTGAACATTTGCATAACACCCTTTGAGAGGACTGGGTCAACCTCTAAGTAAAAATCTAAATATTTCCTCAGATAGGAACATAGGAATATTCATATTAAGTGCGATAAAGACTACAAATAGCTTTCTGTCTAGTAAGGTAAGTTTTGTCACTAGTTCAAGTCAGGTTGAGTTTTACTGCCAAATAAATTATGAAGAAACATTTAAGTTTTAGAATTTTTAGATTTTGAATTGTGGCTCTCAGAGGATAAAGCGTCTGCCTGCAATGCAGGAGACCCAGGTTCGATCCCTGGGTTGGGAAGATCCCCTGGAGAAGGAAATGGCAACCCACTCCAGTATTCTTGCCTGGAGAATCCCATGGACAGAGGAGCCTGGTGGGCTACAGTCCACGGGGTCGCGAAGAGTCGGACATGACTAAGCGACTTCACTTCACTTCACTTTACTTTAGGATCTATAGACAAATAATAACAAAAAAAAAAAAAAAAAAAGGAACCAACAAAATAAACATCATTAAGAAATGAATAAACTCCTGCCACATGTTTCATTGCAGCTGTATCTTATAAAAACATGTCGAGAGAAAGCAAATTGCACAAGCGTTTATTCGTGATCAGCTAGGATAAGCCAGGTTGCATGTGTGCACGCACAGTCACTCAGTTGTGTACAATTCTCTGAGATCCTATAGACTGTAGCCCACCAGGCTCCTCTGTTCATAGGATTTTCTAGGCAAGGATACCGGAGTGGGTTGCCATTTCCTCCTCCAGGGGATTGAACCTGATCCAGGGATTGAACCTGTGTCTCCTGAGGCTCTTGTGTTAGCAGGCAGATTCTTTACTACTGAGTCATAAGCCTGATTATATTGAAATAAAGCGAATAGCCCCTGGGACTTCCCTAGTGGTCGGGTGGCTAAGACTCTGAGCTCCCAATGCAGGGGACCCGGGTTCAATCCCTAGTCAGAGAAATAGCTCCCACGTGGCGCAACTAAGAGTTCTGCATGCTGCAAGAAAGATCGAGGGTCCTGTGTGCCATAACCAAGACCCAGCGCAGCCAAATGAATAAATAAATAGGTATTAAACAAACAAAATCAAAGCAAACCCAAATAGCCCCTGTATCTCAGAGGCTTAAAAGAAAGTCTATTTTTTGCTCAGGTTATATGTTCATCCCCGCCCGGTGGGCTCGGGGGAGTTTTTTCCCCTCTTTGGGACTTAACCAGTAGGGCAGCTGGTTTGTGGAGCACTGTGGTGGAGGGGCGGGAGGACCCACTGGCTCTTAAAGCTGTTGGCAAGAAATGATGTCTGTTTCTTCTGCTCTGTGCCTTAGTTTCTTCTGGAAGGGCTGATGGACTACCTAGCTGGAGCTTACCAGGGGGAACCTCCCAGTCAGGGTTTCCTCAGCAGGGGTTTCTGGCACCACAAGTAATCGATGCCAAGACTCCTGGGGCCTGGAAAGCAGTTAGGACATGTCAGCGATCTTTATCTACTCACTGCCCCTGGGATGGTGAACTCAGCTGTCACTGCTGTGTAATGTTATCACACCACTGGTGATTAGTATTTATGGATTAGGCAATGCTTTCCTCAGGGCAGGTGCCTGGAACAGGAGAGCTTGAGGGGTTGGGGAGGGCATGGTGTTATTTCTGGCTGGCTCAGACGGTAAAGCGTCTGCCTGCAATGTGGGAGACCCGGGTTCGATTCCTGGGTCGGGAAGATCCCCTGGAGAAGGAAATGGCAATCCACTCCAGCACTCTTGCCTGGAAAATTTCATGGACGGAGGAGCCTGATAGGCTACAGTCCATGGGGTCGCAAAGAGTCAGACACTAGCATGTGAGGCCCAACTCACGCTCTCCTGGGATTTCTCCAGGGACCCCCAGGCCCCACCGCTCTCCACCTTTCTTTAGGTCACTCCTTTCCTCCAAAACCTTCAAGGGCTCCCTATGGCCCACAGAAAAAAAAGTACAGGACTGTAAGAACAGGACAGTTCCCATTGACTGAGAGCCTGGAACACGCCAGACTCTTAACAGACACTCTCTCAAATCCTCACAGCAACCCCAGGAAGAAGGAGCTAAGATTCTCATTTTACAAATGTGGATGTGGAGGCTCTGAGAGGTACAATGACTTGCTAAGGTCATGCAGTCAGGGTCAAAAAGAGGCAGAACTGGTTGGTCACAAGATCTTTCTGACTCTGAGGCCTCTGCTGAGCTACAGGGTCAGGGCCCGTTTTCCTTGGAGGAACCAGCTGCTCCAGGCAGGCTGGCCTCCCCTCCCTGCCCCTCGAGCAAGTAGGTCTCAACTCCTTTTCAAAGGCCACCTAGAATCTCACAGGCCACCACCCCAGACTGCTGTTGTGTGAGCCCTGCATTGTGCTGCAGTTACTCACTATCCTGTCCACCGCCACCGGCTGCAGGCACCTCCTCTTAGTCACTTGCGCGTTTGTCATGCCCAGATGCTCTCTTTGCACATCTGCTATTCATTCAGAACTCCTTCAACAATTATTGAGCACCTACCCATTGGAAAGTGAAATTGTTCAGCCGTGTCCGACTCTTTGGGACATGGACTGTAGCCTACCAGATTCTTCCATCCATGGAATTTTCCAGGCAAGAATATTGGAGTGGGTTGCCATTTCTTTCTCCAGAGGATCTTCGAAACCCAGGGACTGAACCCGTGTCGCCCGGAAGGCAAGCAGGTGCTTTTACTGTCTGAGCCACCAGGGAAGTGGCTCAGCAGGTAAATCCGCCTGCAGGAGGCACAGGAGACAAATGGTTCGATCCCTGGGTTGGGAAGATCCCCTGCAGGAAAAAATGGCAATACACTCCAGTATTCTTGCCTGGCAAACCCCATGGACAGAGAAGCCTGGTGGGCTATATAGTCCATGGGGTCCCAAAGAGTTGGACACGACTGAGTGCTGACGCATGCTGTGTGCCAGGCCCTGTGCTGGGTGCAAAGATTCAGCAGAGAATGAAACAAAATCTCTGACCTCATGGAGCTTATGTTCCAAGGTGGGAGACAGAAAAGGAGCAAATAAAGACATACATGTGGTGTCAAGTAACATGAAGAAAAAGAAGCTGGGTGAGGAGATAAAGAGTTCTGGGTGTGAGAAGGAAAATATTTTAGAGGGAAATCTCTTGGAGGAGGTAACATGTGAGCAGAGACCAGAAAGCAGTGAGCTTGTTTGACACAGAGACTGGATAGTGAATGAAGGCTTGAGTGAGTTGGAAACCTGACTTGGAGATGAAAGGAGGTGTGGAGGAAAGATTTTACCATCTTTCCCCCCTCCTTCCATTTGCAAAAGTAACGAATCAATGCTCTGTTATTTCAGATGAATCTGAGTGGAGATTGGTCATCAGTATATAGTCCAGATGTGGGAGGGTCTCCCTATCTCTTTTCATTGGGAACAGGGGAATTCCTTGCCCACCTAGGCTAGGGTAGAGATAGATGGTAAGGGAATCCATCTGTGGAGGACACTTGTTCTGAGTCAGCTAGATCCCTGCCACCCACTGGAGCCCATTTTGGATCTGACTCTTTGCAACCCCATGGATCATACACCGTCAGGCTCCTCTGTCCATGGGATTCTCCAGGCAAGAATACTGGAGTGGGTTGCCATTTCCTCCTCCAGGGGATCTTCCCGACCCAGGGATCTAATGTCTCCTGCATTGGCAGGCAGGTTCTTTACCACTAGCACCACTTGGGAAGCCCACAGAGGGGCCAGACCCTCTTTTTCCCTGTTCCAGCATGGTTAGAGGTACTCAAGTCCCTGAGATCTTTCCACCAAGGAGCACTCTGAGGAAGTCAGTCCTATGAGTGTCATTTACCAACATGCAATAATGCAGGGACGAGTTCCAAAGGATTCATCCAAGGATGGTTATTGATTCCACTCACAAATGCAGGGGCACCTCTTCCCTCAGCTTTCAGAACACCCAGCCTCCAACCTCTCTGACTCCTTGGCAGAGTCACAATTTCCTGCTCTACCATTCAAGGTAGACTTCCTCCAGGCTCGGCCCTAGACGTTCCCTTTTTTCCTCTGAACCAGCAGCCAATGTTGTATTAAAGTGTGGTTTTAATCTGCATTTTTTAGATGACAAATAAATGCAAGCATCTTTTCATGTGCTTATTGGCCATTTGCATATCTTCTAGCTTTTTCCTTCTTTCTGTCTCTTTGGCTGCATCATGGGGCAAGTGGGATCTTAGTACCCAGAATGAATCCATAGCCCCTGCAGTGGAAGTGTGGAGTCTTAACCACCGGATCACCAGGGAAGTCCCAAAGATATTTTTTAAATGCAGGGGGAAATTTGGGAATTACTGTTGTTGTCCAGTTGCTAAGTCATGTCCAAATCTTTGCAGCCCCATGGACTGCAGCACACCAGGCTTCCCTGTCCAAATTTGGGAATGGACTGGATATTACAGTCCACTGTAGCATAACCGTTCATTTTCTTAGGTGTAATAATATTTTTGTGGTTATATAGGAAAATGTACTTTTTCTTAGGATTTCCTGTGGAAGTACTGAAGCATGAAGTACCAATAAGGCAGCAACTAACTTAAATAATTCAGAAAAAAAACCTACATGTGAATATAGATAAATCTGAAAAAATAGGGGGAGGGGCAATATAGGGATGAGGGAGTGGGACGAATAAACTATTGGATGTAAGATAGACTCAAAGGTATATTGTACAACATGGGGAACAAAGCCAATATTTTGTCATAACTGTAAATGGAAAGTAACATTTAAAAATTGTATACAAATAAATTTGTTTTTAAATCTGGAAAAAGAACAGTCCAGGAGGAGAGTGTACAGTTGTTCCTTGTACTAATCTTTGAACTTTTCTGTGTGTTTGTAAACATTCATTAACGGCAGAGCTGGGAGGGAGGCAGCGTTGCATGGTCCAAATAAAAGAAATGGCAGGTCAGATTATTCCAGTTAGTTTGAGATTTCTGATCTAAGTCCTCACCTCTGTATCTCACTTAACCCTGCAGTACATCCCTATAGGATGGGCATCTACTGGGCCCATTTCACAGGTAGTGAATAGAGGCTCAAAGGGTGAAGTGACTTGCTCAAGGTCACACAGCCAGTTGAGACCAAGTTAAGATTTGAATTCACGTCTGTCCAAGTCAGAATATTTGCTTTTCTTTTTTGTTGTTCAAGCCTTTTCTCTCTCATCCCATTTCTCAGGGGTATTGCTCTGCTGAGAACTAGTGTGCATGTATTACTCAAATTCTCACAACAATCTGATGCAGTCCTTACTGATAATATCCACCATTTTACAGAGAGGCAGAGAGGTTAAGTAACTTGCCTAAGGTTGTGTTCTGCTAAGAATGCAAGCGACAGGAGTCAATGAACCAGGACAGTCTGACTCTAGAGCCCTCATTTAAAGAGCCAAAGAAACACTGTGAAAAGTATAAACCACTTTAGGAATACAAAGCAGGATAACTGTTGGTTTTCACAGTATCCCTGCAAAGTCCTTTCTTCCTCTGACTGCTCTGGCATTCCAAGGGGATACTTGGCTCCGCAGTTCAGCTAGCGGCCCACTGAGGCTGAGGCAGGTTCTACTTTGCCCTGAGACTGATTGTAAAGCGTTGCTTGGATATGGCCGCATATTATCCCACACAGGAGGATACCAATTTGTCTTCAGGATAGGAATTAGGGTCCAGATGGAATGCTGAGGCACTTAAAATCTACAATCTACTGGTCAAAGGTGGAGAAGGCAATGGCAACCCACTCCAGTACTCTTGCCTGGCAAATCCCATGGACGGAGGAGCCTGGTGGGCTGCAGTCCATGGGGTCACTAGGAGTCGGACACGACTGAGTGACTTCACTTTCACTGGTCAAGGGATGGATCATTTTAAAAAGATTTTATTTATTTATTCATTTTTGGCTTACGCGGGCTTTCTCTAGTTGCGGTGAGAGGGGGCTTCTTACTGCTGTGGTTTTAGGGCGCGGGCTCAGCAGTTGTCGTGCATGGGCGTAATTACCCCACAGCATGTGGAACCTTCCCGAACCAGGGATCAAACCTATGTCCCCTGCATTGGTAGGTGGATTTATAACCACTGTCCCATCAGGGAAGTCTGAGTCATTTTTTATTTAATCCCTTACTGCAAGGCTTGGGTGGATTGCTTCTCCATCCAGGAGCCTCACTCTTCATTTGTACAATAGGAATAATAAGAGCACACATCTCAAGGTTGTTGGGGGTGAATTAATGAGGTAAGTAAAGGCCACTGTCTCTCAAAGGCAGCTGTTCCCTTTGATGACTGTTATCATTAAGCTCCTTAGGAGTCTTTGGGATGTGGAATCTGCCCAGAGCTACAACCTGTCCTTGGATTTTATCCATGCTGGTCTTGAGTCAACCTGGGGTCAGATCAAGCTTTTTTAACCTCAGGGCTTTGGCAAATGCTGTTCACCCTCTGATGTGACTCCTTAGGGAGGGCTTCCCTGACGTTAGTCCCCCTCCAACATATTCTCCTGTTTTACTGTGTTCACATCACTTATCAGTACCTGACATTACGAATTGATCTTTCCTTTTCTCCTCCCATTTGAGTGTTAGGTTCAAGAAGACAGAGATTTTGTCTGTTTTGTCCTATGTAGCATCCCGAGCGCCAAGACGTGCTCACTCACCCGTCTGACTTGCAATAAACGGTAAACCGAATGGATGATTGAATGAAAGTGTGTACTGAGCCCCCTTGCCTACAATTCCCACTCTCCTGTCGCAGTGGGTGACCAACGTCAGACATTGCAGACTGCCCTGGGCTCCCAGGTTGGAGGCGTCCAACGGGCACTTCAGCGACGCTCCCCCCAAATCCAGGGCGGCGGCCGTTCCGGTGAGAGGGGCTGTCGCCATTTGGCGACGTTCCCCCCCGCCCCTCGCCGCGGACCGCCGCGGGGGGTCGCACGGCCTGGGGAGCGCGCGGTGAGCGCGCGCGCGCGGGTCTTTTGCGACGGTGCCCGGCGGCGCTGGCCCCGCCTCCGGCCCGCCCCCGCGGCCCGCCCCGCCCCGCCTCCGCCGCTGCGCTCTCCGCCGGGCCGCTCAGGCCCCGGCCCGCTTCATGTGGCCGGGCCCGCGGCGGCCGGTGGCTGGG
>NW_024070194.1:5605297-5718921 GCF_014754425.2 Oryx dammah
GGCGGCAGACGGGGAGCGGCGGGAGCAGGCCCGGCCCGGCGCCCGAGCGGCGGCCCGGCTGCAGCATGCGCGTCCGCCGGGGGCTGCTGCGGCTGCCGCGCCGCTCGCTGCTCGCCGCGCTCTTCTTCTTCTCGCTGTCGTCTTCGCTGCTCTACTTCGTCTATGTGGCGCCGGGTATAGGTAGGAGGGGGATCCGGGGCCCCGGGGTGGGGGGTGCCGCTCTGATCTCCGGGGGGGGGGGACTCCGGGAACCCACCGCCCCGCCCCGGGGGACCCCGGCTTTCGGAGGACACCCGGCTGGGAGGCGACTCGGAGCCTGGCGCTTGGAAGACCACGGGGACTCCGGCCCGATCCTCGGGAGACCCCCCTCCCCCCGCCACACTCCGGGCCCTCGGGGGACCAGGACCTTCCCGCCCTCTGAACCCCGACGGGCTCCGGAGCCCTCACCCCCCGTCAGCCTCCCGCCCACCCGCTGCCCTCCTTCATCCCCATCTCCCCGCGCTAACCCTATGGTGCCTTCGCGCGCGCGCGCACACACCGACACACGCACACACACACCCTCATCGTGCTGGGACGCCCCCTGTTCAGGCCCTGGCCTCGCCAGAACCCCCACTTCCCGCTGCTCGCCTCGAGAGCTCCCGCCCCGGGGTCTCCTCCATCCCCGGTTCCCGGGATTCCGCGGACCCCGAACCCCCCTCGCAGCCCGCCCGCCCCTCCCCGCGGAGCCCCGATGCTGGGGTCTCTCGGAGTCCCACCATCCCGGTTCCCATCCATCCTTCTTCTCTCCGGCCGCCGGCGACTCTACCGTTTCCTGCTCACTCCCCCTCCCTGCCCTTTCTTCCCTCCACTTTCCCTCGTTACATCCTCCTCCTGGTCCTCCGCCCCAACGCACACATCCTCCTCCGAATGGCCAGATCCCTGTCCTCGCTGGGTGCCATCCCCCCGCTCCCCCTGGAGTTCCACCCTCTATTCAGTCTGCAAGCCCCGGAGCGTCCCACGCCGCCACTCCATCCCCTCCCCTGCCCCGCCTACCCCCAAGGGCACACCCTTGTCATTCCCGCTCCCTGCCCTCCTGCCTGTCGTTCCCCAGCCCTCACCACCCCTCTCTGGTCCTCAGCCAGTTTCTTCTCAGCTGAAGTCTTGGGGGAAGGGGTGCTGTGTGGCCTCTTCTTTTCTTCCCTTCTTTCACTTCTGGCCTCTCCTGGCGTTAAGGGTAGAAGGGGACCTGTTCTGGGGCCGGGGCGGGGGTGGACGGCCCTAGAGGAGGAGCTGTGACGAGGGCCTTGGGGAAATGGTGCAGGTGGGAAGGAGGAGCGTGGAGAAAAGATGGAATGGATACTGATTCTTCTCTCAAAGGCTTAGCCTTTAAAGGAAAGGCAGCTCTGGAGAAACTGAGCCCTGCTCAAGTAGAGGCTGTCTAAGACCACAGAGCAGACATCAGGGAGGAGAAGAAAGACACCAGAAGGAAGTAGCAGCGTGAGGGTTAAGGTCAGGGAGCTTGGAGGTCAGACTTGGATTCTGGTTCCTGCCCAGTATGACCTTGAGCAAGTTACTTAGCCTCAGCTTTTCTCCTCTGTAAAATGGGGGTGTGCATTAGGATGAAAAAACCTCATAGGGTTTTAAAGCTGGAAGTAGATAAATACCCTTTTAAGGCACTTACCATTGTACTTGATGCTTGGAGAGTTTTAAAAGAAACAGCTATTGTATGTAGCTTTTGAGAAAGAAGAGAGTAGATGGAAGGTATATATTTGCCTGACTTGGCATGACCATGAGGCCATAAGAAAACCTCAGTTTAAGGTGAAAAATGATCAGAAGATGCTGTTGGAGGTGGGGCAGTTTTGCTCTAAAGAGTGGATTATTTGGATGTTAGAAAAGGGTTGATGGTTTAACTCTAGAGAAAAACCCTTTAGGATTATAGTAATGATTAGTGCCTTTTTGTTGACCTGTCAACATTGAACTAGCTGAAGAGAGAAATTTCCAGATACAGCAAAAGATTCTTTCCTGATTTTTTTTTTTTTTGAAGAACATATTTCATTTGGTTAATATTGATGATTTGAGCTGCAAACTCGATCTGGAAGATAGAACAGGTAACATCAGGTTGCTGTAACAGTTAGTGTTTTAGGAGAAGCATCTCCCTCTGGGAAGGAACTGTGGGTGGCCTGGTGAGGTAGGAATTTGGGCAGAATAAAAACAGGTGAGTAATTAGGGGAATTAATTGAGAAAAGAGTTCATTAGCATATTGGATATTAGTCTCTAATAAAAATGAATGTAAAATGATGGATTTGAACCCAGAGGCAATCTTGGAGCCATAAGCCCTTTTGTGAAAGGAACAGGTTTTTTCCTGGTGTTGGTGCGTATATCAACTATGTCTAAATGGAAAAATATATCCCACTGGGTTGATAATCACCCTGTTGATTAGAGAGATTAGAAGCAGGATTCTGAAACAAAATGGAACTTATCAACTTAATTAAAATTCTTCAGAGGTAGATTTTTAGGTCAGTGGAACCCGAGTGTAAAGCAGTGGGCTCTACCACACTCAATTCCTACCTCACTGGTAACTGAAAAAGATGGAAATCACTGAAATAGTCACTAATTTCTCCTTAAGTGTAAGTCTTCTAAAGAGCAGATCAATTTAGGATTCAACTTCTGTTAGTCGGAAAAGGGGAGTGGTGGGAAGGATATGGAGTGGTTTTCGGGTTCTCACATTGAGGTGTTTGGTAGTTTTCTTTTATCTTGGCTTTCCTGTTAACCGACTTAATTTTTTAAAATCAGCTTTGGACAGAGCGGCAAATCTTTTCAAAAGTTTAAGGCGAACTAGAGAAAGAGAAGCTTTTTATATGCCTTGGGCTGTGAAGACCTTATTTGAGACAATTATTAAAATGAGCTTAGAAAATAATATTAGATGATATTTATGTGAAATTTCCATTTTTGCAGGTCAAAACCAGTTGTATGTCGGCAGTTTGATATAGCTCAACCTAATACATTTTCAACTAATGACAATTCTGTGTTCTGGCATAACGGGAAGTATGAGACTTGTATTTCCTTCCAGGTTTAATTTTTTCCAGTCCTGCTTTTGGTTTGCTTTGTATACCCTGTGGCCACGTTGTGCTCAAGGGCTAAAGGGAAGGGCTAAAGGGAAGTCCTCAATCCAAGAGTGTGTTACAGCTGTACTCGGAAATAGGCAGACTTGAATTTGAGATTTGAGAAAAATCGCAGTAGTTATAAACATTTTAAAGTTGCTCACATGTAATATAGCCCAGCTACAGTTTCAGCATAACTATTGTTGATATTTTTGAGATCTAACACTGGTTCTCAATATCAGTGACCCATATAGTCTGAGAGTGAAGGGAATTTTTCCTGGGCTTGGGGGTCATCTGAAATGGGGGTTCCTGGTACCATTTGACTTAGAAAATTGGATGTGAGGAGGATCACTAAATAGGGCTATAATGTGTTTGTAACAAATACAGAGTGCTCTTAGCTACTTTGATATCCTCATGCTGATCTGGTTTAAGTAATTTAAAAATACGGCTTCATTGGCCATTGTGTTTTTGTTATTAAATCAAAAGTAGTGTTTTAACATCAGCAGCTTAAAAGTAGAAATGGAAAGGATGGGGCAGAAGTGTCCAGGAGGTGGGGGTTTTGAAAAAGGAAGAGGAAAGGAATGTGGCTATGAAAGTGCATAGGTGTGTCTTCTCTGTAGCCCCCTGCCCCCTACAGCCTGAGTGGTTACTGTTGATTTCATCACTTGTTTCACCTGCACTGTTGAAATATCCCTATTCCTTTCAGAATTCTGGAGAGAACTTTGGACTTATTTATGATCTTTTAACTTAGAAAAAATCCGAGAGCTCAGAGTACCTCTGTTCCAGTCTGACCGAGTCTTTTAGAAGATAAGTGAACTATTTATGGATGTACATTTGAAGGGCTGATTTTTAAACTCTTATGAAGTTTATGGTGCTGTCACATGGGAAGGTTGTTACAGCAGTAACTCACGTTTGCAAATCATTTCAGTTACTGATTTTGAGACATGCCTATGCCTTGTTAGAGCAGTAGTCTATATACTGAGGACATTTTATTAAAGTTCCTCTGTTTAATTTTGCTTTTGATTATTGAGGGAAGAAAGGAGGAGTGATTTTTCCCTTTGGGCCTGCTTAGTTCCAAGACAAGTTTGATGTATGGTTGGCTTTTGGAAGGCAGAAATCAGTCATTTCAGTCCCACCTGATTTGACCAGATGACCTTGAGCAAGTTCCCTTGATTCTTTGATCTTATCCTTGGCCACAAAACAAAGCTGTTTGAAAAACTAGAACTGCGTCTTAGCCAAACTTCTAGTGAGGTTTTTTGTTTAGAAAGTTGATAATTCATGTACATTCTATACGAGATTTGGACCTAAGATTCTAGGTAAGATACATGTTTTATGTAATCAAATGCAACCTTTTCTAGTAACCCCAGGAAAATTTCAGATCCCCTCCTAAGTGTAGTATGAAAATTGTTCTTCCTCACATGCAAGTGGCCTCAAAATGCTTGGGTGCACTTAGTTCCTGAGCTTTTCTGCAGTGAAATAGGCACCGTGAATGTGGGTTATTTAGAGAATTAAAAGGCACCACCCTGTTAAAAGACCTGCTTCTCCCCACTGGCTGGCTCACTCAGATATTTCCTCTGAGTATTACATTGTATCAGTCTTCTTAGAAGGAAAGCACATTTGGAGAGCAGATTGAGGTTATAAAACTGAACAGCACCACCTTTGACCAGGATTTTGGTGATGTTTTATGTCTTCCTGCAGAAGTTTGCTATGTTGGAAACAAAGTCTTAGTTTTGAAGTTGAAGGCTCTTGAACAGTGAAAATGTGCTGGTCCCAGACAGACTTGGGAAGCAGTGTTCAGACAGTATCAGTTGCCATTCCAGGGCCTCAATACTCCAGCCAGAAGCTAATTCTGCTCCGACCCTGACATTTCCCCCAGTGAGCTTGACAGGCCCGTGGGAGCTGCCTATAATATGGCAGGAAGGAGGGTCTCCTTGTGTGGCCCAACTCTTTGGAGCTCTCCAAGACTGTGGAACACCGAAGCTATAGAAGCTGAAATGCTGCTGACTTACTTGCTTCCTTAAGAATCTGCCTGCAATGTAGGAGACCTGGGTTTGATCCTTGGGTCGAGAAGGTTCCCTTGGAGAAAGGGAATGGCTACCCACTCCAGTATCACTGCCTGGAGAATCCCATGGACAGAGGAGCCTGGCAGGCTACAGTCTATGGAGTCGCAAAAGAGTTGGACACAACTGAGTGACTTAACACTAATTTTGCAGCTTTTATTTTTTTAAAGATTTTTCTGGTGTGGACCATTCTTAAAGTCTTTATTGAATTTGTTGCAACCTTGCTTCTGTTTTACCTTTTGGTTGTTTGGCCATGAGGCATGTGGGATCATCTTAGCTCCCTGAGTAGTGGTCAAACCCGCGTCCCTGGCCAGTGGTTGAACCCGCATCCCGGGCATTGGAAGGCAAAGTTTTAATCATTGGACCACCACGGAAGTCCCAGCAGCTTTTTAGATCATGGAAAATATGTTGTGCACATCCAGCTGCACAACTAAGCAAATAGAACTTCAGCAAGTGAGAAGTAGGCAGGCACTGTTGACGCTGCAGAGGCCTGCCAGAGAATGAGAGAGAGAACTAGTGGTTAACATTGGTCAAGATGAAGGTTCAGTTCAGTTCAGTCACTCAGTCATGTCTGGCCCTTTGTGACCCCCATGGACTGCAGCATGCCAGGCCTCCCTGTCCATCACCAACTCCCAGAGTTGAAGGTTAATCAGAAGCAGAAGGTTAAACAGAAGCAAAAAGATTGGGTGTTGGCTTCAAAGAAGTTCAAGGAGATAAAAAGAGGCAGGCCTGTGTACACTATCAGTGAAAGAGCAGTTATTCTTTCAGTTCCGTTCAGTTCAGTTGCTCAGTCATGTCCGACTCTTTGTGACCCTATGGACTGCAGCACACCAGGCCTCCCGGTCCATCACCAACTCCTGGAGTTTACTCACACTCATGTCCATTGAGTCAGTGATGCCATCCAACCATCTCATCCTCTGTCGTCCCCTTCTTCTCCTGTCTGCAGTCTTTCCCAGCATCGGGGTCTTTTCAGATGAGTCAGTTCTTCGCATCAGATGGCCAAAGTATTGGAGTTTCAGCTTCAACATCAGTCCTTCCAATGAATATTCAGGGCTGATTTCCTTTAGGATGGACTGGTTTGAGTTATTCTTTAGTTTCTAGATTTTTGACTGCTTTATAAGCCCAAAATGAGTCATTAACTTGTCCAAAGTTGAGAATTACAAAATATCCCTGAAGCACATAGCATTCGATTGAAAAGATAAGGTTAATCATGAGAAACACCTAGAGAAAAATTGAAGATAGTACGTAATCAATTGATGCTTCCCTTGTAGCTCAGTCAGTAAAGAAACTGCCTACAATGCAGAGAGCCAGGTTTGATTCCCGGGTTGGGAAGATCCCCTGGAGAAGAAAATGGCAACCCACTCCAGTATTCTTGCCTGGAGAATCTCATGGAGAGAAGAGCCTGGCAGGCTACAGTCCATGGGGTTGCAAGAATCGGACATGACTTAGCAAGTAAACCACCACAACCAGCTAATCAACTTCTAAATTCTGTGATACTAGCTGTTAATGAGGTGGAGGTTCAGATATAGGCATTCATTCACTGATGGAATAAGTAGTGTTTTTTGATTGCCACCCCTCTTGTTAGATACTCTTGGGTATTGGGCAGTCTAGAAATGAGTAAGGCGGAACATTTCTGCCATCCTGGTGCTTTCATTCTAGTGAGACGTTTTTCCCCTTTGTGGTGCTTTTATTCTGTTAGGGAGACAGCCAATATGCAAGATATTTTTGGATAGTGGTAGGAGTAACTGAGAGTCTATTTTAGACTGAGTGGTTAGGGAAAGCTTCATTAAAGAGGTAATATTTGACTTGAAGGGTAGAACTGGCCACTCTCAGGTCTGGAGATTAGGGTGGTGATGGGGGTGTCACGCATATGTGAAGGCCCTGAGGCAGAACCCCTAGTGAAGGTTGACTGGATTTTTATAATGACGGGAAGTGGTAGGAAGTGAGCTTAGAAAGACGGTAGGGGTCAGGCCGCATAAGACCCTCTAGGCCGAGGTAAGGGCCATAGGATGAAGGTGAACTAGAGGCTCAGACAGCAAAGAATCTGCCTCCGATGAAAGAGACCCGGGTTTGATCCCTGGGTTGGGAAGATCCCCTGGAGAAGGGCATGGCTACCCGCTCCAGTATTCTGGCCTGGAGAATTCCGTGGACAGAGGAGCCTGGTGGGTACAGCCCATGGGGTCACAAAGAGTCGGACTCTACTAACACTGGAGTTAACTGTTAGACATCAATCAGACCTGGATTTGAGTCAACTCTGACTGAGCGGGTAGACGATTTTCAGTTTTCTCATCCGCCCAATGGAGTATAACGTCTTCCTCAGGGTTGCTGTGAGAATTGAGTGGAATATGCATGGAACGGGGCTTGGCACGACAGTGGATAGGCTCAGAATTGTTATATTTTGTTATAACCATAGGAGATGTCCTGTAACAATTGTGTAAATTGTTATAGCCATAGGAGATGTCCTCTTGGCCTAATGCTAGTGCTAAACTCAGAGGAGGGTGGGGCGCCAGTCCGACTTGACCAGTAACTAGATGGAAGCCTTTATTTCAGTTTTCCCATCTATAAACTGAAGCAGTGAACTCAAGTACAGATGCCAGGGTCCCTCTTAGACCCGAAGTTCCATAGTTCTGAGCAAGTGTGAGTTGAACCTTTTAGGGGAAGGAATAATGAGTTCTGTCAAGTAAAGATACCCCATTTATTAATTAAAAAGTTCAGACCTCTCATTCACTTGGTTTCCCACCTTTAGTGAAATTCTGTGAAGTGTCAGTGTGTAACCATCAGACATGGTTGTAAGTGTGTAACCATCATGAGGACAGTCTGCCCTGAAAATAAGACTTAGAAATGTCTGCACCAAAGTCTGTCTTTGAAATCATTGTGACAAAGAATGGTCAAAGGGAAAAAACCCTAAAGAATTCTATGGAAATACCTTTGGGATGTTACAGCTTTTTTTTTTTTTTTTTTTTAATCTTTCTTTCTTTTCCCCCTTTTTGTCCCCTGGGTAATCCTTTTAAGTTTTAATCTGCTAAATCAGTTTTTTTCCCCTCTAGCTTCACACTTTTGCTTTTAAACATGAAATGGAGCCCTGGACTCATTAGTTTCTGCTCCATCTTCAGTCCTCTAGGTAATTGGATGTTAAATGAAAAATGAATATTACATTTTGACCCAGTAATTCTTTTTAATATTGTGGCTTATAGCGAAGAGCATTCATACCTCCTGCTGATCCCAAGCCTGGGAATCACACTGAATAATTTAAAGTGGTGTCTCTTCTCAGATTCCACCCCTTCCCACCTCTTTTGTTAGTTTGAGTGAGTAATTATTAGACTATAAGTAGTGTTTCGCCTCCTTCCCAGGTGACAGAGATACCCAGGGACTTTGCCATGACTAGAAGAAAAGCTGGTCATTGTTCTGAAGTACCTTAGTTACCATCATCAATTATGAACAGTTCTCTGAGGCGATTAGTAGCGTGATTATAATGATGAAAAATGTTGTGGAGTGTCACATACAGGGATGTGTAGATTGTAGGAAAGTTCAGTGTCGTGCTTTAAAACTCAGCCTAGAGGTGTGCTAGTGAGCACAGCAGTTTATTATTTTTTATTAAAGAGTTGTAAAACATTTAAATATCCATGGAGAAGGGATTTTTTTTCACCCCAAGTGGTCCTAGAAGTATGATTAATAGACACTTAAACTTTTTGCTTAATTTTCAGGTGTTGAGCAACTGTATACTTGGAAAGATGGAAAAACTGTATTTTTTTTTTTTTTTTACTCATGGAACTGCTAGTTGCCCCATTGTGAGGAGGTGTGCTTTTTAAGCACTAAGCTTAAATTATACTCACGGTTGTGATGTTTTATCAGTCTTTTCTGATTGGTAGACTATTGGCTTTTAAAGGTCAGAAAATAGTATTTTCTTAAATGTTGTGTTGTGGTCTTGTTTGTGTAGTTTAAAACAAATAATCCTTTATTCTCTTGCAGAAAAATGGAAAAAAAAAAACCAATTGCCAATTTAGGAAAGTTAAACCAGGTGGGCCAGAGGTGACTGTAGACTGACCTCAGGATTCTTGACGTACTTATTGTAAATCTTTATATTGTAAATAAACCCATTTAATCATTTAACTTTTAAAGAGAAACTCATTCTCTCCATATCTTCATAATCTGTGGAGTCACGATAGGGAGGTTCTCTGGATTGTCTTGTCCTTGTGCTTAGCACACTGGATGCACTTAAATATTAATTGAAATGAATGGAGAAACTGTTGTGTGGTCAAACTAGCCTCTTTGCTGTTGGATTGTGTTTAACCTGGGGAAGGAGTCGCTTCTTCAGTTAATCCTTATTTTGAGTTTTAACGGGGTTGAGGGGAGGGAGTTTGAGAAGAGACACCAATTTAAATTATTCAGTGATTTTGTGATTTTGGTATTCACTTTGCCCAAAACAACTCTGTCCTTTTTTTTTCCCCTTGCTATTTCTCTGTGGTAAAATATTTCTGACATGAAATTTGCCGTGTATTTTGGTAATTTAGATGTGCAATTCAGTGGCATTAATTGTGTGCACAATGTTAAGCAACCAGGACCACTATTTCCAAAAATTTCTGTTGCCCCAAACAGAAATTCGCTTCCCATTAAGCAATAACTCCTCGTCCACTGTCCCAGGCCCCAGCTGCTAACCTGCGGTGACTGTGACTGCCCAGTCATCCGATATCTGTCCCTTAGAGTCTTCCCTGCTCACTTGGCAGAATGTTTGCCTGGTTCACTCCTAGAATAGCATGTGTCAGAACTGTATTCTTTTTGTGTGTGAATACTATTCCATCCTATGTATACCCCCATTTTGTTCTCTCATCTGTTGACAAGCACCTGAGTTGCTTCCACCTTTTGGCTGTTGTAAATAGCACTGCTGCAGATGTTGGCACACACGGATCTGTTCGAGTCCCTGCTTTCAGTTCTTGGAATATTTACCTGGAAGTGGAGTGGCTGGGTCCTGTGGTAATTCTAGGGCTTCCCAGGTGGCTCAGTGGTAAAGAATCTGCCTGCCAAGCAAGAGATGTGGGTTTGATCCCTGGGTCAGGAAGATCCCCTGGAGAGTTAGAAATGGCAACTCACTCCAGTATTCTTGCCTGGAAAATTCCATGGACAGAGGAGCCTGGCGGGTTACAGTGCATGGTCGCAAAAGAGTTGGACATGACATAGCGACTAAACAGTAACAGTACAAGGGTAGTTCTCTTTGATTCTTTGCGGAGCTGCTGGACTTTCGCCAGTGCCGGCACCATTCTGTGTTCCCGCCAACAATATGTGAGGTCTCCAGTTTCTCCAGCCTTGCAGCCAACAGTTGCTTTCTGAGCATGTATTTTTTTAAGTGTAGGACACCCCCATAGGTGTGAAATGGTAGCTCGAGGTAGTTTTGGTTTGCATTTCCTTAGTGAATAATGAGGTCTAGCATCTTTGCATGTGTTTATCGGCTGTTTGTATATCTTGTTTAGTGAAAGGTCTGTTCAGGTTCCCTTACCCTTTTTGTTTATTTATTTATTTGTTTATTTTTCCTTTTACCCTCCTTACATTGGATTGTCTATTGTTAAGAGCTCCTGATATTGTTAAAATATTAAACCATTACAGATACATGGTTTGCAAGTATTTTCTCCCATCCTGTGTATTGTCTTTGCCCTCTGTTGGTAGGTGTCATTTAATACGCAAAAGCTTTTAACTTTAATGAGATTCGGTTTATTTATGTTTTTCCTTTTTACTTGAAGAAATATACTACTTGGTCAGTTTTATGACTTAACTTTTGCTCCCTACATTGTACCCATTTCTTATTTATTTATTTATTTTTTGCTCGGGAAAGGTTTCCATAGGCAGCCTGTCAGTAACTTACGGAAACCTTTCGCGAGCAATTGAGCTGATTTTTGAGAAAGCAGGAGGCAAGGTTTTTTGGTTTATCTGTCTCTTACTTTCTTTTCCCCCTCTCGTTTAAGTTTGATCTTCATTTCTTGATTTCTGATTCTTGGTCTTTAAAATGATTACTCTCTTTGCCAAAGTTGACACGCTCTGCAGATTCCGTTCAATATTTCAAGTATTTGAAGAGTCCTATGACTCTTCTGATAAAGGGGGGGAAATTTAAATCTTTCTGATGTTTGTTGATTATTTTGCTCAGTAGGACTGAAATGTCACTTGCATTTAAGTATTTTCTGTTTCGAAATCTCAGTTCTCCGAAAATCCATGTAAGACAGGGCCAGATGTTAAAACACCAAATTTTTGGTGTTGGGGACAGTACAGTTTAGTGGTTAAACATGAGATTTAGAAGAGAAATTTAGAAAGTATTATAGATTGGTAAGCATAGTCCATGAAACACTGGGCTCACTCTTTCTTCCATACAGAAATGAAAGCATATGTTGATTTTGATGACACTGAAAAGTAAATTATCACTTGGCGTTTTGTTGGCCTTGGATCTGGATTAACCAGCACTTTTCATGCTTTGCTGTTTAATACGTGGTGATGCTTAGAGCCATGGTAATGCATGGCTTTGAGTTTGATGTTAAGTGTGATTTTTTTTTTTCCTTCTGGTTGTTTGAATACCAATAATTCTTTATTCAGGAGAGCACTGTTTCCCCAGTCCCCGGCACAGGCACAGGATGGCAGGCGGTGATGACGAACGACCTGCCAGGAGGTAGCTTGGCTGACTAGGATGTGTGTGATAGGAACACGTGATTTCTTTCTTTCTGGTTTCCTTTATAATATTATCAGAAAATGAAGAGAATGTTAAAGAATGAGGAAATAGAAGAGTGTAACATGTAAAACCTGCTGGACTTCTGCAACAGTGACATAGTAAAATTTGGCACTTTGATTTTTTTTTTTTTCCTGGTATCAGCTGAGTTTCCAGTATACTTATCCAAATGTGAGTAATAATGATAGTGACTTAAAACAGGTGGGTTCTTGGGAAATTTTTGTGTTTTGGAGCCTGTAATAAAAGAAGAAATTTACAAACTTGACTTTGCATTCGTTTGATTTGGCTGTTTTCTTAAAGCTAACTTAATCTCTGTGTTAACTCCTTACTGTGTGCTAGGTCTGGGGATACAGTGATGAATAATCTGAACACCATAGCTCTGTTACTTCTAAGTCTTCAACAAGGGAGCATGACTTCATTTTAGTAAAAGCTTTTCAGAATTTTGAGTGATTTTTATATTCCCAGAGGATGTGTTTAATTGAGGGTCAGTTGATGTTAACATTCCTTAATTGCCAAGAATAATAATGAATATATTTTATTGTAGATATTTAAGACAGCAAAATTTTTAAAGAAATTCATGAAGAAAGACACATTTCATTTCTTAACACCCTTCCCCCCTGCCGCCATCCACCCCCGCCCGGGCCCATTGGGTGTACCTGGTTTTGGTGGTGGTTATATTTGTTATTCTTTAGTGACTAAGTCACACCAGACTCTTCTGTGACCCCATGGACTGTAGCCCCGCCAGGCTCCTCTGTTGATGAGATTTCCCAGGCAAGAATCCTGGAGTGGGTTGCCATTTCTTACTCCAGGGGATCTTCCTGACCCAGGGATCCAGACCGCATCTCCTGCATTGCAGGTAGATTCTTTCCCCCTGAGCCCTCCGGGGCTGTTTATATTTAAACATGGAATGTTTCTGATGTTTATCTCCTGAACAGAGTCATGGCGATGGTGGGGAGCAGTGACTGAAGTTTTTAATAATGAAGTTTGTTAGATGCTCTCGACCAGCAGAGGGAGGATGTGTTTATATGCTGAGGCCTCTTCCTTTCCACCTGGAAGTATCAGTTTTAGAACAGAAGTCTGGTACTTTCTCAGTGCCACAGAGAGAAAGTTCTCAGAGAGCATTTGTCAGATAAGGATCAGTCTGTCTTCTACCCTTCAGTGGCTTTCAGGGCTTTCAGGATAAAGTTCAGTCTCCCTATGGTAGCTTAGAAAAATTTTTGTGGTCTGGCCTCTACCTTCCTCCTCAGTTTCATTTATGCCTCTTTTCTTCCTCCAGCCCCATGGACTTCCTGCCTGGTTTCCAGCATAGACTAGGCTCTTCCCTTAAGCGTTTCTCTGGCTGACGCAAATACTCCTCCTGCCTGTCCTTGGATCTGTAATTCAGTGTCAGATGCATGGGCCTCATTTTTCTTGCTCACTGTTGTATCCCTGCCTAGAACGTTGGTTTGGCACACCGTAGTGTTAGTTGCTCAGTTGTGTCTGATCCTCTGCAACCCCACGAACTGTGACCGGTCCATGGAGTTCTCCAAGCAAGAATGCTGGATTGGGTTGCTATACCCTCCTCCAGGGGATCTTCTCGATCCAGGGATCGAACCTGGGTCTCTTTAACATTGCAGGCAGATTCCTTACCATCGGAGCCATCAGGGAAGTAGGTTCTCAATAAATACTATTTGTTAAATTGATAAAGTAAGGTGGAGGTGGACAGATCTGAGGTCCTGAAAAGTACAATTAGCTGATTCTCTGCTCATTTGGGCATGTTGTGCTATTAAGACTTCAAGGTGAAGAATTAAAAAGGATCAAATGAAAACACAATGGATTTGTAAAGATATTAATTGTAATAGAAAGTATGATTCCTAGCTCAGTTGCAGATTAATTTGCCCAGTTCAGTCAGATGTTTGATTTTGATCTGGGGGGTGTGGCTGGGTGCTGGTTTGTGGGCAGATGACAAGTAGGGGTTCTAAAGTTTTACCTATTTGAGATTCAATATGGATTTTAACCCTTTGAGGTACTTTGTATCTTACATAGTATGTGTAGGATAATGCTTCGAACTTGCAAATCACAAATGAATGTATTAATGGTTTGTCTTGTTCCTTAACTTGAAATCTAGATGAAAAAATGATAAACAGGGAATTCCCTGGCAGTTCAGTGGTAAAGACTCAGCACTTTAACTGCTGTGGGCCGGGGTTCAATCCCTGGTTGGGGAACCAAGAGCCTGCAAATCACATGGCATGGCCAAAAAAATAAAGATAAAATAAAAATCGATAAACAGGAAAACACTCAGTCCTGATTTAGGAAGAAGTAGATACAGTTTCTTGTATATTGCTAGGGGCATTGTTTCTAATTTTGAATTAGAAAAATATTTAGGTTAGTGGTTTTGGTGTTTTCAAATTTGTGATCAAAGCTATACTTTTTGTCTTGAGTATGTGCATCAGTATTTAATTTGAGAGGTAGTTTTTGCCTAGGCAATGAGAAATTGTTTTATATTTTACTTCTTTCGAGGAGCGATAAGGAAGAAACACTTTCTGAAATTGGAAGCCCATATGGTTGGTATGAAAAGTAAGTCTGTTACTCCTAAGCAGCTAGTCTTGCTGATGGGTGGAAGGTGGAAATAACCTTGCCTCTGTTGGTAAGGTTATTTTTGAGCTGACTTGTGTTAGGCTAGCACCCATCATTTGCTTTGTCTGCAAGGGACAACTGGAATCCCAGAGAGAGAGAAAGAAAGTGTGTGAATGTGAGTGGGAGGAAGTGAAACATTTGATTTTGGTATTGGCTTGATTTTTCTGTTTAGTTGTTGACTTGGCATGCCTGGCTTTTTCATTCTACTTTTAAGTATCCAGAAATCTTCAGGTCTGTGTGAATTAGAAAGTTTGGATTTAATGGAATTTCATTTGGCTCTGTGGGAAATTAACTTTAGGTAAGAGTTACTTTTGGGGTTGGCTTAATGGGAAATAGATGGGGAAACAGTGGAAACAGTGTCAGACTTTATTTTGGGGGGCTCCAAAATCACTGCAGATGGTGATTGCAGCCATGAAATTAAAAGACACTTATTCCTTGGAAGGAAAGTTATGACCAAGCTGTGTGTGTGTGTGAAGTCGCTCAGTCATGTCCGACTCTTTGAGACCCCATGGACTGTAGCCCACCAGGCTCCTCTGTCCATGGGATTCTCCAGGCAAGAATACTGGAGTGGGTTGCCATTTGCTTCTCCAGGGGATCTTCCCAACCCAGGGATCGAACCCGGGTCTCCTGCATTGCAGGCAGACGCTTTATCCTCTGAGCCACCAGGGAAGCCTATGACCAACCTAGACAGCATATTGAAAAGCAGGGACATTACTTTGCCAACAAAGGTCTGTCTAGTCGAGGCTATGGTTTTTCCAGTGGTCATGTATGGATGTGAGAGTTGGACTGTGAAGAAAGCTGAGCGCTGAAGAATTGATGCTTTTGAACTGTGGTGTTGGAGAAGACTCTTGAGAGTCCCTTGGACTGCAAGGAGATGCAACCAGTCCATTCTGAAGGAGATCAGCCCTGGGATTTCTTTGGAAGGAATGATGCTAAAGCTGAAACTCCAGTACTTTGGCCACCTCATGTGAAGAGCTGACTCATTGGAAAAGACTGTGATGCTGGGAGGGATTGGGGGCAGGAGGAGAAGGGGACGACAGAGGATGAGATGGCTGTATGGCATCACTGACTCGATGAACGTGAATCTGAGTGAACTCCGGGAGTTGGTGATGGACAGGGAGGCCTGGTGTGCTGCGATTCATGGGGTTGCAAAGAGTCGGAGACGACTGAGCGACTGAACTGAACTGAACTGAGGGATGATAAAGAAGTTTACCGTAATTTATTCATAATCATCTTTTCATCCCAAGTGTTTTCATTTCATTGTTTCCTTCTCTTTATATACACAAACAGATATTTAAAATTTTTATACCTTAGGAGCTGCTAGGCTGAGAGAATTGACGTTATAAAGGTGGCAGCAGTTAAATGAATGCTTTGAGTCTTTGTATTGGAATAATCTTGTACCATCTCTTTGCTGTAATATCTTTTCCTGGTTAGTTCTGTTTCTCTCATTTGAAATAAACATAGAGACTTTATATAAGATTATTTCTGGCAGATGACTCTTAAGAAAACATGTGGAAAACTTGATGGGAAGTTCTAGCCCTTGTGACGTCACATCAGTTTAGTCTTAATCCTAAACACTATTAATGAAGTTAAAATAGAAGGACCTCAAATTTTATTAAATGTTTTAATGTGGCTAATTTAATGGGAAAGTGTAATATTTGATATATCTCCTCCTTTGATTGGGTTCTACAAAACAGAAATAAAATCTTTCTTAAAAACCTATTAACAGACTTCCCTGGTGGTCCAATGGCTAAGACTCTGCACTCTTCATTAATGAAGGGGGCCTTGGTTCAATCCCTGGTCGGGGAGCTAGATCCCACATGCTGCAACTGAGGCCCAGTGCAGCCAACTAAATAAATAAGTAAAAGATACATAGAAAAACCCTACTTGTACTTGGTTATTTTTCTCTAGTCTGATGTTTTTTCCTCCAGTTTGTCAAGAGTGACCAAACTTTCTTTCTCCACCCTCTTTTTTCCCCATTCCTATATGTACAGAATGGGAACACCATTGATGTCATGTAATTTATTCTTTTTGGTAAAGATGATTATATCAAATGCAGTTAGTTCCTAAAAATCACTGTGCTGTACAAAACTGTTGGATGAAAACCATAGAGCTTGTGGGCAAGACGGGGTTAGGCACAGAACAGTTAAAAACTAAGTTAGTGTCGTATTCACAAAAAAATACTGGACCTAATGAAACCAGCACAGTTTTACACATGTTAAATGGTTAAGAAACAGCAAAAAATAGGGCACTTTGTTTTGAAAAAAGACCTGAAATTTGCTGGTGGAAGTGGGCAATCCGAAGAATTGCAACTCCAGAGTTCCTGTGAAGTGTGCTGAAAGAGCACTGGATGTTGTAACATCCAGTGTGTATGGGATGCTCACTCAAGATGAACTGAGGTCGCTGGCAGATGTTAGACAGAGGTGTGTGTCTGTTCAGTCAGTTGTAGTTTTCTGGGTATCGCTCATGGATGAAATTGCACATAAGCAACACAAAATTCCAGTTATCCTCAGGTTGTTCCCAAATATGTCACTTGTGTTGGAACAAATGTGTACTTTCAAAATAAGTCTGATAACGGAACTGACTGTAAGACAAAATAACGACGTAATTTGAATAAATACGTGAAATAAAAAAAGGTTTTTTATTGAAGTACGGTTGATTTGCAACATTGTGCCGATCTCTGTTGCACAGCAGAGTGACTCAGCTATACACGTACAGACATTCTTTAAAAATATGTTTTAAAAACGTTTTGAAATCTCAAGGTTCCAAAAGAGTTGCATGTGTAGTTAGTGACTTTTTCTTGAACCATCTGGTGACATTATGTCCCCTCACTCCCAAATATCAGAGTGTGTTTTTCAACAAAGAAGGATATTCCAGCCAAGGACAGTCCACCCATTAACACTGATACTCTACCTCTGTGGCCATTGAATCCCTGACCCCCATTCAGGCTCTGCCAGTTGCCCCAGGAATGTCCCTTATGTCAGAAGGGTGCAGTTCAGAACCGCCCACTGTGTTCCCTGTGACATTCCCTTAGTCTCCTTCAGGAAAATCTGGAAGAGTTCCTCAGTTTCTCCTTGTGTTTCATGACCTTGACACTTCTGAGGATGACAAGCCAGCTCTTCTGTAGCCTGTCTCTTACTTTGTCTGATGTTTCCTTGTGGTTAGATCCAGGTTCTGCATCTTTGGCGGTAAAATCGCAGAAGTGATGTGAACGTTCTCGTGATGCGTGTCGGAGGACACAGGGCTGTGATTTGCCCCATCACCGAGGATGTTTGCTCTGATCCCTCGACTGAGGAGGTTTCTGAGGAGGGTTTCCGCCATAAAGAGACTCTCTTCCCTTCTGTATTCTGTATTCAGTATGTATTTTGTGGGAAGGTCCTTAATAAGTTTAAAGGAAAAGAAAGGAAAAAAAACTATATAAATTTTGTTCTTCATCATGCTTTTTTAATGAAAAATGTGTTATCAGCATGGATGTGTGGCTTTAATCTGTTTACTCTTATTTGTATTCATGCTCAATTGTCCTGATCAGGCCAGGGGGGCTCCCTTGCCCTGGTGTCGGTCCTTCTGTCTCTCTCATTCTCGAGCACTTCCCTACTTTCTGGAATAACAAGTTGTTCTAGGCACACTTTGCGCTTTCTTTATCCCAGACCTGGAATCAGCTATTTATCTAAAGCATGATTCTTTTTAATGAGGAATGGGTTCTTAGAAGCCAAGATCCTGGTTCTGGATGCACTCATTGTTATTGGAGTGTTGTGACTTCTAGGTTTTCTTATCAATGCATAGAGCTCTGGAATATATGTAGGTTTACACACACTGTTGCACTCCCACACACTACATCTGTATTTATTTCTCCGTGTGTGTGTGTGTGTGTGTATGTGTGTGTGTGTGTGTATAAAATGGTGAGTTCACAGCAGTATCCACAATTCAAACCTAACATCTCAGGGTTCATTTTAGTTTTTTTTTTTTCTTTCCATATTTGTAACTCCTTTCTCTAACAGTGAGAGTCCTAACTCCCGATTTCCTTGCTGTTATTAAAATTTACTTATTTGGTTAATCCCCTACATGTAACCCTGTATTCCTCTGTGTCCAGCCCCTGTTTGGGTATGTTTCTCACCCTGAACACGGTTCGCTCTCTCTTGGCTGGGCTGTCTTCCCTCATCATCCCACTTGGGTTCCCTACAAGCCTGCCCCAGGCTGCTCCCTGCAGCTCGGCGTGGACTCTGGGACCCCGCCCTGGCATCCCCTTTCCTCTGTTGGTGCTTTGCTCACCCTTCCTGGCCCTGACACTCCATTCAGAGCAGTGTCCATATCCTGCTCGGCTCAGACATCCCTCTGTGTCTCCCTGTCCGTCCCCGGTGCAGGCATCTACCTAGCTCTGCGTGGTGGCGGTGCTCAGTCGTGGCTGACTCCATGTGACCCCATGGACTGCAGCCCACTGTGGACTTTCCCAGGCAGGAATCCTGGAGTGCGGTGCCATTTCCTTCTCCAGGGGTCTCCTGACCCAGGGATCGGAACCTGCGTCTCCTGCATCGGCAGGCGGATTCTTTACCGTGGTGCCACCTGGGAAGTCCCACTTAGCATGGCCCCATCTAATGGCTTCCTTTAGGACTGAAATTTTTTTTTTTTTTTAATTTTTTAGAAGGAAAGGGAAAGGAGATGGCACTGTATAAAACTTCTTGATAAGTAAATTCACATTTTTGGGGAAAAAATTTTTTGCCTTGATCATGTCACCTGAGTTTTGCATACTGAAAATAGTGTCACTATACCTGTCTGGATTTCTTTTTAAACTGTTTTCTCTGTCTCTTGACGCACAAGCTACTCTTGATTCCTTCCTATAGACTCCACATATGTAGCTAACTAGAGGCTGACGAAGTGACACTTAGCCCATGTAGTTGTGATGACTCTTCTTTCCCTCTTGAGCGTGTCTTCTGACTGAGGGGCTGGGGTGTTGGAGAAACCCTGTTTGGCAGAAGCGACTGTCTCTGCAGTACTTTGTGTTTCTGGCTGCTTCCCCCTGGCTCAGCAGTCCATCTTTCTCTATCTTCCAGCCACAGTGGCAGCAGGTGCCACTTCCGTTAGTTGAGCCTTTCTAAAAGTGTTCTGCATTTATTGTCCTCTTAATTGACACTCTAGCTCCATGAGACATAGATGTTTTAGAGATGAGGAGACCAAGGCTTGGAGAGGTTAAATAATCTGTTCAAGGTCATAGAACTTGTTTTGAGGCCAAGCCTGCTTTTTCTTTAGAGCTGATGCTCTTGGATAATCCTACGCTGCCAGTGGACATGAATTTGAGCAAACTCCTGGAGATAGTGGAGGACAGAGGAGCCTAGCGTGCTGCTGCCCATGGGGTCCCAGAGTCAGACACACACAGCAGCAGGGATGCTGCCCGAGAGGAGGAAGATGAATTTGATTATACTGTTTTCCAGTCATCGTTTTTCATTCCTTTTGATTTAGGAGGAGGAAGTATAAACTCTTTATAGTTCGAAGAAGAGAAATAGATGTCATTAGCTGTGTGGAAATACTGACACTTAAATGACTGTATTACTGGAATAGGCCCACAGAAGTGGTAGGTGTGAAGCCTAGATAAGCCCTCTTTTTTTTTTTTTTTTTTTTTTGATCTGGGCACAATTCATCTCTTTGTACTTAGAAAGGGTACTTTGAAGTAGGAGGATCAAAACTTTTCGAACTTCTCTTTGGAAACTAATGTGAAAATTAAGGTCTTCAAAGTATACTTAAGCTGTCTGTTGCTTTTTAAGGAAGAACAGCTTAGACTTCTTACTTATCACGCCATCTCTGTGCTGTCATTTCTTGGCGAATGGAATGATGTGACTAATTGACAGGTTGACAGTGGGTTTCTGTCATGTGGTTTTGAGTTATTTTCCAGGTACCGAGATTATTTTGTGCCTTTGTCCCCATTACGCTAGCTCTCCCTTGTGACTGGTGTTAAGTATGAGGAACACGTCAGGAATTGGGGAACTTCCCCCCGGGCTTCCCTGGTGGCCCAGATGGTAAAGAATCCGCCTGCCATGTGGGAGGCCCGGGTTCGATCCCTGGGTGGGGAAGATCCCCTGGAGGAGAGCATGGCCAGCCACTCCAGTGTTCTTGCCTGGAGAATCCCCTGGCCGGCTGCAATCCGTGGCATTGCAAAGAGTCGGACATGACTGAGCAACTCAGCACAGCACAGCACCCCAGGCTCCTCCTCCTGCTCAGAGTTGTTCTTTCCGCAAAGCTGCAGGCCTGCCCTGGGGGTCAGACTGGCACCGTAACCTCGTTTGCACTGCTGTCTAACGGCAGAGCACAAACACAGTCAAGGCAGTCAGGCTTTTGGAAAACGGTGAGGAAAGGAAGCTTGTTTCTTGATAATGTCTAACCACAAGACTAGTAAGGATGTTTATACTTAGAATTCCTAGAGCGCTGGCAATCGGAGGTGCAGAATTCGTTCTCTCCCCCTTTTGCTCTACTTCTTCCTCCCGCCTCCCTCTCTCTCTCCATCGGGCAGTCAGTCATCTTTCTTACAGGCCTTTAGAAACATGAGTTGCACTGTTCCGCCTGCCGGTGTGCTCTGTTTAGGAGGGGGAGAATCTGCCTGCCCCCGGGAGATATAAACCCGCAATGAGTTCTGGAGTCACACCTTCTAAGCTCTTGCCCCACCTCTGCAGTCTGCTGGTTTTGTGACTTCAGGCAAGTTTATTGAACCATTCTGTACCTCCTGCAGTCTCCTCGTGGGATAATGTCAGTTTCCTACCTCATAGTGAAGTGCTTAGCAAGGTCCTTGGTGATGGTGAACATGCCCAATAAATGTTAACCAGCTACGATGATGGATAGTCTGCCTGTTGGGAGATTGTAATCTTGGATGTGTTTTCTGGACTCAGTCACAGACACAGGGTCACAACGTGAAAGAGCGGGAGAGGACGTTCAAGGTTGCTGCAGCAGCCTCTCTGTTGTACAGATGGGGGAATGGAATCTGAGAGACGTTACAGGGTTGACTCAGTGTCCCTGCGATACCAAGACTCGAGCTGATTCTCAGTCTGGTAATTCCAGGGACTTTTCATCAGTTTTATCAGGGAGTCTCATAAACATGGCATTGAATGATGGTGATATGATGATACCAGGATTTTTTTTTTCCTTTTTCTTTTTTTGGTGGGGGATGAGGCAGAGAGAGGTTTGTATATAAATAGAAAAAGCACACTCAACATACCTATTGTTTTTTATAATGCAGACTAAGTTAAAAAAAAAACAAAAAGACTTGGCAGGTGGGTCTGCACCAAAGATAGAAAGCATGATTGCAGGGGGACACAGGTTTAGAACAGTTGAATTGCTGTTGCCCTTATAGACATGGGGTAGATTGGATGTCATACTGGTTTGCTGCTGGGAGAACCAGGCTATATGCAGGTGAGCAGAAAGATAAAACAGATACAAAGGGCATTGTACGTCTGTAACCAGGGTGAGATGGGGGATTGTTACAGGTCAGTTGCTGCTATAGGTTTTGCTTGTTTTATTTTTTTAAGTATGTATTTATTTTGGATTGTAAAACTAATACATTCACTGTTTAAATCTGGAAGATACAGCAAAGCACAAAGAAAATAAAGACAGCCTAAAATCTCAACCCAAAGATAAATTGCTATTAACATTTTGTGCTATTCTTTCTCTCTCTCTCTTTTTCTGTTTCTTTTTTTTTGGTATGTGTGTAATATTTTAAAAACGTATTCGACCTCATATGATAATGTACAGTTTGATATACTAACTTAAAGTGGTAAAACCATCTAGAAGCAGAGTGGCTGTCGTGTCGTAGTCCTGTAAGAAGTCTGGACTTCACCATCTGGCGTGGAACATTCTGTATTGGGTGCTGCACACAGCAGTGATGTCTGAAGTGGCCTGTTGGTACTGCACCGTCACCTTTATCAGGATGACTCATATTTCCTTGCCTACTGGAAGGCTCAGAAATGAAAAGGATAATTCATCCTCAAGGAAGTTTTGCCTGGTTCAACAAGCACCACTTGATCACTTACTTGCTCAGCTCTTATCTGCTATCTGTCTAATAATATTCCAGGACCAGAGTACAGGCATAATCTGTTAATTTATGTTAAATTAACTGGTTGCCAGATACCGCCAGGTAACTCCAGTCCACAGCAGAGAGAGCAATCAATTCTTGCCACAAGAAATTCATTTTGGTCATATGCGGAAAGGAAAGCCAAATATTCATGGAATGTACATTATAGATAAAATGGAAGTCTGATGGTAAGGATTCTTCCCTAGAATATTTCGTGCTTCCCTGGATTCATAAAAGTAGATTTTTAGAAAACAAGAACAGTTGTTAAATAATGGCTACATACCTTGGACTTAGCAATCAGTGTGTCTTCTTTGGAGGTAAATATGATCACATTGAGAAATACTGGCAGTAAATTGGCTATTATTAATATCACACTTTAAGTAGTTTATTGGAATTGAAAGATATCACTTTGTTTCCTACTTGTGTAGATACATTTAACTTCAGGAATGTGCTTCCATTTAATATTGTATAATTAAAATATTCATCCTTTTAATTTTTTTGTCCTTAAAACATTACTTTTCTAAGATTGACTCTTTACACTAGAAGCTTTTGAAGATGTTTAAAATGCAGTTCTGAAAAATAGTAGGTTAAAAGTAGCACTTGTTCTGAGAGTGGGGAGTAAGCATGCAGACTGACTAGGAGGGTCTCAGGGAAACTTGAAGGGTGATGGTTGTGTTTCATATCTTAATAGGGATTTGGGTTACACAGGTAGGTGCATCTGTGAGAACTCAACAAGTGACGTGTGCTCATTTTATGGAATATTTATGTCGCTATTGATCTTGTATTAATGATATGTATGCTGAAGTA
This sequence comes from Oryx dammah, assembly GCF_014754425.2. Lineage (NCBI taxonomy): Eukaryota > Metazoa > Chordata > Mammalia > Artiodactyla > Bovidae > Oryx > Oryx dammah. The sequence continues at coordinate 5,628,614 of NW_024070194.1, forward strand.
TTTAGAGGGCAGTATACTGATCTGTGTAATTTGCTTGGAAATGCATGAAAAAATAAGATGAATTGATGAATAGGTAGATGGATGTATTTGTGATGCAAAAGTTAAGAGTAAGGGAGGGCGGGGAAATATGAACTGAGCATTTGGAATTAGCAGGTGCAAGCTAGCAGATGCAAGCTATGCCTTACTGTATATCACAGGGAACTATCTTCAATACCCTCTGATAAACCATAATGGAAAGGAATGTATATATTTATGTATGTATGTATATGTAACTGAATCACTTTGTTGTACACCAGAAACTGATATAACATTGTAAATCAATTGTATACTTCAAAAGAAAAAAAAAAGTAGAATCAAGATGGTGAGTATCTGGGTGTTCACTGTAAAGTTCAACTTTGCTGTATGTTTGAAATTTTTCATAGTAAATATTGGTTGAAAATGTTATAAATCAGTATTTTTAAGGTTCTAGTTACCATAGGGCAGAAATGGAATCATTTGAATCTGACCACTGACTTGATCATTTTAATTTTGAGACTGATAGAGAGCAAGTGAAGAATTGTTAAATTCTCTGTCTTCACTACATGAAAGCGCTCAGAGTCTTTCTCATTGAGTCCAAGGATTATTTTTCTCATTATTGTACTGTTCTGGAAATGGCCAAGTAACATAAACCCTGTATAATTGTCAAAGGTAGCACCAGTGTTCATTTCTACATACAATATCCAGTGGGTTCATAAACACTACTTTGCTAAGGCACTTTCTAAGGCTAGGGCTCAGTTCAAACCTGTATTTTTCTAGTTTCTTCCCCTACTCTGCAAGCTTCAGTGTTTTCAGTTGTCATGACTTCTAGTTCATTAATTCTCCTTTTTTTTCGCTATGTCTATGCTGGGAGGGATTGGGGGCAGGAGGAGAAGGGGACGACAGAGGATGAGATGGCTGGATGGCATCACTGACTTGATGGATGTGAGTTTGAGTGAACTCTGGGAGTTGGTGATGGACAGGGAGGCCTGGAGTGCTGCAATTCATGGGGTCGCAAAGAGTTGGACACAACTGAGTGACTGAACTGAACTGAATCCAATATTAAACTCACATAGTAAATTCTTAATTTCTTAATTTTTGAATTTTTATACTTAAAAAAAATAGATTCCAGTTTATGGTGAAATTCTTTTCTCCCCCTCTTTTTTCTTACTTTTTTTCCTCTCTTTTCTCAAATGTACTTATTTTGAAAACTCATGAGTGATGACTCCAATACCTGTACCCCCTGTGTATTTTTTTTCCTTTTTTCTGGTTCTCTTGATATTCAATCATCTGGTGTCCTGTCTCTTGGCATGCCTGGTAATTTCGATTGAAAACTGGTTGTTGTCTGTAAAAAATTGTCGTTGGCCTTACATGATTTATCCTTGACTAGAGAAGGCTCCGGAGAAGGTAATGGCACCCCACTCCAGTACTCTTGCCTGGAAAATCCCATGGACGGAGGAGCCTGGTAAGCTGCAGTCCATGTGGTCGATAAGAGTCAGACATGACTGAACGACTTCACTTTCACTTTTCATGCACTGGAGAAGGAAATGGCAACCCACTCCAGTGTTCTTGCCTGGAGAATCCCAGGGATGGGGGAGCCTGGTGGGCTGCTATCTATAGGGTCACACAGAGTCAGACACTTAGCAGCAGCAGCAGAGAAGGCTCACTTCATTTGCTAGGCAAAGCAGATGGGAGCTGATCCCATTATCCTGTCGGGTACGGAGCTGACCACAGCCAGGGTGGGGTTTACTTCTGCTCACCTGCCCTTAGGTCGCAGCCCTGCAGGAGTTCCAGCTGAGATTCTGGGCTGTATACCAGGGCCCATCCTCCGCGAAGTGCCCTGAACTTTGATCTTTGAATCCTCAGCACAGGGGATGGATAGAAACCCAGCTGTGCTCTTTGGAGGCTTTCTACTACTCTCTTAGCCTCCAGACCTGTGCACCTTTGGGATTCTACTGTGCAAATCTGTTAAAGGGAAAACTGGTGCAGTCCTTTTCACTGGGATCCTGGCCCCTTAAGACTCGATTCTTTAGATCTGAGATAACAGCCAGGAGCCCTGCTGATTCCTCTGCCTCTTCTTGGTGTCTTAGGTCCTTTGCCCAGATTGTCTGCCTCCTTTTTCAGCCTTATTCTTGGTACCCAGAATTGGCAAATACCCTGAAGAACAAACCAACTGCAGTGTGTTGGCTCACACTGCCAAGGGATTCTCCCCTTTCCAGGATTTTGTCTCCTTGAATCCTGGTTACCTCAGGAACTCTGTGAAGTTTTCAACTTTTTTTCTTTTTACTTTTCTAGCTGTTCTCCGAGGAATCCCTGGTCTGAAGTAGCTACTTAGTAATAGTTGGAAGCAGACACTGGTTTATATAAATCTTGCTCAAGTGTTTTTTGTTTATTTTGTAGAAAAGATGGTATTAGTCTTTGCTCCATTTAAGGAAGACATGTCCATTTCAAAGGGAATTCAAAAGAAATATGACCTGTTGATTAATCTAAAAGTGAATATATAAGTAAGTTATTATCACTAGTGTGTTTTTTGTCTAACAGTGTTAATGGTTAATTTAAAAGTGTTTTATTTCAGTTGCTAAGTCAATGTCTGGCTCTTTGTGACCCCATGGACTGGAGCACGCCAGCCCCTTCTGCCCTCTTCCCAGAGTTTGCTCAGATTCATGTCCATTGAGTCAGTGATGCTCTTGAACCATCTCATCCTCTGCTGCCGACTTCTCCTTTTGCCCTCAGTCTTTCCCAGCAGCAGGGTGTTTTCCATGAGTCAGCTCTTAATAGGTGGCCAAAGTACTGGAGCTTCAGTATCAGACCTTCCAATGAATATTCAGGTTGATTTCCTTTAGGATTGACCAGTTTGATGTCCTTGCAGTCCAAGGGACTCTCAAGAGTCTAGTCCAGCACCACAATTCAAAAGCATCAATTCTTTGGTGCTCAGCCTTCTTTAGGATCCAACTCTCACATCTCTACATGACTGCTGGAAAAACCATAGCTTTGACTATAAAAAAAGAAAATAAGTGTTTTATAACACTTATAAGTGTTAGTCTTAGGCACAAACAAGTTAAATGGTTTATCTGAGGCAGAGTTTCTCAATACCTGCACCAGTGACATACTGGGTTGGGTAATTCTTCGTTGCTGGGGGCTGTTCTGTGCAGTGTGGAATGTATAGCAGCATCTCTGGCCTTTTACTTAGTAAGATCCCCTAGCAACCACCTCCCCCAGCTGTGACAACCCAGAATGTCTCCAGATACTGCCAGGTGTCCCCTGGGGAGCAAAGTCACTCCTGGTTGAGAGCCACTGGCCTAAGAGGAGGGCTGAGTTGTCCTAATTTGATATTTTGCCAGAGAAGTAGAATTGAATTTTGATTTACTGGAGTTATTGTCTTTCACCATTGAACTGTTTTCCAGCTGCATTCTTGCCTAATCATTCAGTGGTAGACCCTGGGGCCCTTAAATGGTTATAAGAAGAAATAGGTTCAAGAGGGGAAGGGGGTATAAGTATACTTAACGGCTGGTTTAGATCCTGGTATGGCAGAAACCAGCACAACATTGTAAAGCAATTATCCTCCAATTAAAAATAAATATAAAAAATAAGAACATCCACCTAAAAAAGAAAAAGAATATATAGATTTTATCACCCTTGGCTTGCCTGTTGTGAATTGGGAGCATAGGTCACTCTTGCAGACAGACCCTTGCCTTGGAGGTGAGGGTAAGGGGTCCAGCCTGTGTGTGGCTTCTCCTTGGGCGTCTGCAGAACAGTACTGTGGCCGTCTGTTTTCACTGTGATCTCACACGTGGCCAGTCTAAGCGGACAGGAGCAAATTAACACAGAGAAGTCTGCTCAGAATGTAAACAAGCCTTTGGAATCTAAGGGACAAAGGGCACAAAGAGATCAGAATTAGGGCTGAAACTAAGGGTTAAAAGTAAAAAGACAGCTTGGAGTGGACTTTCTGACACTGGCAAAAATGACTTAAGCTTTTTGCTACTCTTTCTCTTACTCTGCAGACACTTTCCTGTTTTCCAGTTCATTCTGTTTTGATGCCAAGGCTCTTATTAATAATGCATGGCTATTTTTCTGGTACTCCCTGCCCATCGAGCCTCTTAGGTGCTGAGTCAGAGAAGATTGTTACAGCAGCAGCTCAGCGCCCGGGAGAGAAGCCCCGAGGCGGTGCTCAAAGGCTGCCCTCTTTCCTGCAAGCATATCCTGTAGCAGCTCTCACCTTAATTACTCTAAACCTCCTGTTCAGAGGTTGCTCTTTTCTTTCTCCTGAAGGCTTTCAAAACTATCCAGAAATGTCTATGACAGAAGGTTTTTGAGAGCTCTTAAAGAAGTGGGTCTGAAAAAGAAAAAAAAATGGTTCTGAATGTTACTGTGAACTGCATTTGATTCCTGGGGACAATACTGTCCTTTATTTCAGTACTTTTCTAGCTGTTGCCTGGATATGTCGATCCTGAGTTCCCTAATATCTGTTTTGTACTATTTAAAATGATATTTTCACTTTACCTTTTTGATAGGCAGCTGCTAGGAGTCAGACAGACGTAAAAGAACGGGACAAGTAATTAATTGCCCGGGGAGCACTCGGGTGCAGGCTTGGAGCCAACATTTTCCTCCCTGCCCTTTGCCAGCCCACGGCCTTCTGGATGGCCACTCAGAGTCTGACCTTTGAGAGCCTAGCCACTGCTGTGCCTGCGGTTGTCAAAGGCAGGTCTGTCTGGGCCACAGTTTTATTTCTGGTCGGTTAGGAAGTAGCTGTGTTGGGATGGGCTCTGTGAACAGAGAAATTGTGGAAGCCGCGGAGTTTGTGGTGCAGGTGGAGGGGAGAGCGAGCGCACACCTGCTGCCGCTCCTGGTGCAGGTGGTCACGTGGGGAAGGGGTGGCGAGGTCTTGGACACACCCTGCAGCCTCTTTCTCAAGTCAGCCTTTAAACCACGACACATCTGAACAGACACATCTGAACAAACTCGGTTAAATCAGTTTATTGACCTGCTGCGGTGCATTTAAGTGCTGATTTTCCCAGAATGATCATCCTCTTTGTTACCCCGGGTTTTAAAGGTAGCTTAGAAGTTATTTACCTCTCTTCACAATCAGAAATAACAATATGGATAAAAAGAATACTCGAGTGGAAACTCACAAATATCATCACAGTTCTTTTTTCTGGAAGATTATCCTAAAAAAAAGGCTTACGAAAGTAACAATTGGGACTCATACGGAAGGCCCACTCCGTTCTAATCGCTAACTTTGGAGTCTGAGATTTATTCTTTCCATCCTTCAGCAGGCCTGTGAGATGCTCAGTCTTGAGCTGCAGACCACACGGCCGAGCGGGGTCCAAACTCAGCCATTGGTCTTAGCTGAATGGAAGGCTGATCCTACCCCATTTCGCTTCCTCTCTGTTCACAGAGAAAGGGGATAGCGTTATTTGAACAAGTGGCTCTTCAGTGTGTCATTTAAGTCTACACGGAAGCCTTGATTGCTTTCTGTTACAGCACTGATAATATTGCACAGCACATCATTAATTTGCACGCTCATGTTCTTGCTGTTGTATGTGGCCTCCAACAGTTCAGGGACCAATTTTTTTTTTAATTAAAAGAAATTCTAAGCTAGCATGTGAGTGCTAACCATACACAAGGTCCTGCTCTTCGAGCTTTGTGGCTGTTACTCCTCTTCCTTACCTGATGAGGTAGGTGTTATTTCCTTCATTTTACAGGTGAGGAAATTGAGGTACAGAGAGTCTAGGTAACTTGACCATGGTTCTTTTTTTAAATTGGTTAACTTTATTTTTGGCTGTGCCGGGTCTTCACTGCAGTGCTCCGGGCTCTTGTTGCAGTGTGCGGACTTCTCTTGTCAGGGGTCACGGGCTCCAGGGTTCTCCAGCTTCAGTGCCTGTGGCTCACGGGCTGAGTTGCCCACAGCATGTGGGATCTTCCTGGACCAGGGATCGAACCTGTGTCCTCTGCACTGGCAGGCAGATTCTTAACCACTGGACCACCAAGGAAGTCCTTGATTAAAGTCAGCACTCAAGCCCAGATTGTCTTATTCTGGAGGCCAAGCTCTTAAATGCCAAGATCTAGTCCCATTTTAATGTATTTGGATCTCCCATTGCTTTGTAGTAGAAGCTTAAATATCGATGAGTGGTTAGATTAAAAAGTTAATGAATATAAAAGCAACTCCTTGGAGGCTGGGCACAATGAAATTCTGATTTTAGAACGTATTTTCCTTTTTCAGGTAGATGAGAGGGTATAAATGCTGGTAAGGACTGGACAGGCCCTGGTGAGGATTAGAGTCAATTTAGAAGATGTATTTTGTTGAAAGGGGAGATAGCCAATAGGCGACGCAGCACCGAAATTTCAAGAGAATCTAGAAATCTGGATTGAATAATAATAATAGCAAATATTTAAATAAATCTAGTGCTTATTATGTTCTGGGCTTTATTCTTAGTATGTGACAAATGTTAACTCATTTAATCCTAAATGAGATAGGAGTATTGTTATCATCATTTTATAGATGAAGAAACTGAGGCACAGAATAGTTTTTTTTTTCTTTGCTCAAGATCATTTAGCTGACTGGGAATTATTCCTAGGTAGTTCTCTTCCGAAATTGTTACTTTTAACCACTAAACTGTCTGGCAGTTAAATCACATTTGAAAGTGAAAGGAAAACCAGAAGACATCTGATCAGCCAGACAACACGTCTGTGTGTAGATAATTTGCAGCTTCTCATCTGAACCTTAGCTTTTTGTGAGATGAAAACAATTTATTTCTAAGATAACTGCTTTCCTTAATCATTCTTAGTTGGCAATTTTTATCTGTGGTATACAAACTTCTAAGTCATTTCACATATGCTAGTGTTGTCAAATATCAAAACTGTTTGTTAAACCCTCTACCTGTAGGGCTGGTTTGCTACTTGATAAATTCAAAACCTGGAGTTCTTACAGATTTCAGGTTTCCTTGGTATTTTTGGTAGTGGGGCAAAAAAGTTATCCTCTTTCTAACATTTTTAACTTTACTTGCAGGATGCATTTTTCTTCTTTAAAATATTGCTTTTAAAAACTAGCGTTGCCAATTTTGTTAGCACAGGGTTGGTTGATTTTTTTGTTGGGTTTTTTTTTTGGCAAACATAATTTCTTTAATTTACTTCTTTAAAACAGGATTTTTCTTCCTCTAGTTCTGGTCATTTCAGCTAAAAGGGTGATAATGAAAAGCGATGTTAATGGGCTATTGGAATAGAATAACCAGAAATGTATAAGTAAAGATGTTGATTTTTGAAGTTTAAAAATTGTTTAATAGGATATGAATAAATTGGAGATTTACAGCTTAAAACAGGTTTTGAATTGTGCGCACATATGGTATTTATTACTTAATTGAAACTCTAGGCTGGTGTTTCGATTATTTTAATTGAGAAATTTAGCTTTGGAAGTATTTGTCTCTATTTGAAATGTGTTAGAAGCCAATATTGTGTTTCAGTTTTAACGTATGGATCCTAATTTCCCCCCATCTCTTTTGTTAATTATTTGATTTTTACCCCCAATGATTAGAACAGAAATCTTGAATTTGGCCATAGGCTAACAAACTGTACCACACCTACTCTTTGAACCATATTTAACAAAATCTTTATTGGGTTGCTATGGTATGCCAGGCTGTTGTAGACATTGGGATAATGAGCAAAACATACAAAAAAAAAAATCTCTGCCCTCATCGAGCTGATATTCTAATGTATAGCGGTCAAATCAGACAAAAAAAGAAAATCATGAGTCATATTAGATGATTAGTGATATGGAGAAAGATAACTGGTGGGGGGAAGGCGTGGATATGTGGGGGTTTTTTGAAGCAGGGGAGGATTGCCATTTGAAATGAAGTTTGGTTCAGGCAGGTCCTGCCCGAGTTGGATGAGCAAGCCACGTGGTTGTCTGCCGCACAGCAGCCCCACCAGAGAGCCACATGGGCAGGGCTTCAAGGGGCCAGCTTGCCTGGTACCCTTGAAACAGCAAGGAAGCCACGGTGGCTGGTGCCGAGCGAGTGAGGCAGAGCGTGAAAAGAGATGCTGGCAGATGAGTGAGGATGGGATGCAGATCTCTGTGAGCTGGCATGGGCCGACTGACCCAGTGAAGGGCCAGGTGTGAGAGTTTTAGGCCTTGTGGTCCCTGTGGGAGCCACTCCGTTCCACCTTGCAGCTTGTAGCACTGATGCAGCCGTAGACAATACAGAAACCAGCTGGCCATGTGCCAGTAATACTTGGTTTAAAGAAACAGGCAATGACCCCCAACATTTGCTGACTCCTGGTTTAGAGCCTTGGAGACCATTGTCCAGAGTTTGACTTCTTCTCTCAGTGAAATGAGAATTCACTGGAGGGTTTTGAATAGAGAGGAGTGAGATCATTTGACTGCTGTTTCAAAAGGATGCTGCTGCCTGCCTTGGCACCCCTGCCTGCGAAGGGGTGAGGAGGGTGAAAGGGTAGAGTTACCATTAACCAGGAGAGGAGGACCACAGTGGAGCAGGTTCGTGGGCGGGAAAGGCCGTGCTTTGGCTCTGGACCAGTTGAGTTTGGATATCCAGGTGGAGACGTGGATGATCCGTTTGGTATACGGATAAGGTGTTCAGGGAGTGGTCCGAGCTGAACTTACGTGTGGTATGTGAGGTCCTGAGGCTGGATAAGCAAAGCAGCATGATAGCAGTAGTTAACTTTGTCTGCACTGTTTTGACACTTTGGGAGTTTTGACTCTTTCAACTCTTAAATAGATTTTATTTTAATATTGTTTAAAAAAATTTTTTTTTATTGAGGTGTAGTTGATTTACAATATCTTGTAGGTTTCAGGTGTACAGCACAGTGACTCAATTATTGTGTGTGTGTGTGTATACTTTTTCAGATTCTTTTCTCTTATAGGTTGTTACATAATATTGAGTATGTTTCCCTGTGGTATACAGTAGGGAGAGTCCTTCATTGGTTACCTTAAATGAATTTTAGAGAAAACTTCTGCCCTTTTGGTTCTGTTTATTATTTATCACCTATAATTTAATTGTTATAATTCTGGTTTTTTACATATGGCTTTTACTTTGGCCACCTCATGCGAAGAGTTGACTCATTGGAAAAGACTCTGATGCTGGGAGGGATTGGGGGCAGGAGGAGAAAGGGACGACCGAGGATGAGATGGCTGGATGGCATCACAGAGTCGACGGACATGAGTTTGAGTGAACTCCGGGAGATGGTGATGAACCAGGGAGGCCTGGCGTGCTGCGATTCATGGGGTCGCAAAGAGTCGGACACGACTGAGCAACTGAACTGAACTGAACATACGGCTTTTAAAAAATTGTGGTGATATAAGCAAAGTTAAAATTTACTGTTGTAACCTCCTTAAGTGTAAAATCCAGCGGCATTCAGTGCCTTCACAGTATTGTGCGGACACCACCGCTGTCCGTATCCAGAACCTCTTCATCATCCTGGAGACTGCACTCTTTAAGCGATTCCCCAGCCCCTCTTTGTGCAGGCCCTCGGTCATCACGTTTCCACTCTCTTCCTATGAGTTTGTCTATTCCAGGTACCGCATGTAAGCAGAATCATACGACGTGTGTGCTTTTGTTTCTGACTTAATGCGATGTTTTCCGGGTTTATCCTTGTCATAGCACGTGTCAGTGCTGTTATTACTTTTTGAAACTTCTTGGAATAATTAATACAGACTTCTTGTACCGAGTCTTATTTCTAAGAGGAGTTCTTTGCTACACAGCAGTCTCGAAAACCCATCCTTATCACCCAGGGTCCCTGTGTCGGGAACTTGAGTTGGTGAGGGGCTTGCAGCCTGTGCGGCCCTCTTTATTTGTGCTAGAGGAAGAACAGTGACGACGGTAGTGCGTAGCCGGGCGGTTTACTCTCTGGCCAATGTGACTTGATGGGTTTTCTGATGTTGTATGGCATGTTTAATCACAGGATAAGCTTGTCTCATTTGGAATAGATAGAAAACCTGAAAAAGTGACAATGTAAAGGAAATGGTCAAGATTCCTTCTGGAAGAGGGTGGAGAGGTATTTGGGGGAGTGGAATTCTGCAACTGGCTCATCTGACAAATTGCTGAGCTTGGGGGCAAGTCCTGTAAGCCTGCCCCTCCCGCCAAAGCAGTTACAGTGTTATTTGCCCTGTCTCCCAAGTTACCTCTTCACTGTTTGCTTGATGGCAGCAGTGTTTCTGGCACTGTGTGCATTGAGGAAGAATCTGGCTGTCCTTTGGGCTTGGGGGTTAAGTCCACTGCGAGCTCAGCCGACATGTGAACAAGGTGATATTTGTTTAACGAGCATTAGGTCTCACTCGGAGAAGGCAATGGCACCCACTCCAGTGCTCTTGCCTGGAAAATCCCATGGGCAGAGGAGCCTGGTAGGCTGCAGTCCATGGGGTTGCTAAGAGCCGGACATGACTGAGCGACTTAACTTTCACTTTTCACTTTCATGCATTGGAGAAGGAAATGGCAACCCACTCCAGTGTTCTTGCCTGGAGAATCCCAGGGACAGGGGAGCCTGATGGACTGCCGTCTCTGGGGTCGTACAAAGTCGGACACGACTGAAGCGACTTAGCATCAGCAGCAGCAGTGACAGCAGGTCTCACTGGTAAGGCTCGGTGATGTTCCTGCCTGCAGCGGCAGGGAACGACCGATAGAAGAGAACAGTGAAGGATAGAATGAAAATGAATGTTCACTTTGACTTCAGAACTGGCAATTCCAGAAAAACCTTAAGAACAGATTAGTTTAAAAAAAAAAAAATGAAGAACAAAATTGGAGACGAGGTCTTTTTCAAGACGCAGTCCCAGTTTAGTGGCTACAGCGGATCTTTCAGGTCATTTCCCATAATTCATCCCAGCAGCGCTGAAAACAGTCAGCTATGATGAGAGGTGAAAAGGATGATCAAAGTATCCATTGTGCTTTCCTTTTGAATCGTAGTTGGCTTTGGGTCTTGGCCCTAGGTTAAATTTTTTTTTTTTCTTCTTTTATCAAGTGGGCAAAGGATGAAATTATTGCCATCTGGCAGGTTGGAGGGGACTTTGCTTGGGGCTCCAGGAACCCAAGAACTTTTCATTTTTACCCCTGTTGGTAGTAACAGCAGTAACAGTGTGTGTTGAAGAATATATAGAGGCCAAGGGTCTCCACCGTCTTAGTAGCATGATGAACGGGAACTTTTAAGCCAGGTCAGAGCAGTTATGGACTCCCAGGTTGCTTTTCTATAAAATGGAAATAATAATACTTACTTGATCAGAATGAAATGAAACCCTCTGATCCCTTCACTTTCTTCTTGATCAAGGCTTGTGCAAGGAGGAATTTGGGAGGAGTATGTCCTTCTTACCCTGTTGCCTCTGTGTCACTTCACCCTTCCAAAGACCTGGGGGGCTCCTGGATGGCTTCCAGGGCTCAGCGATTATGTGTTTTAGCAGCCTTACGTTGGGAGGCATTTTTCAGGACCTTGTGGCCAGCTGATTATTAGTCTTGCCCTTCAGAGCCATGCACGCCGGTACCAAAGAGTGCATCCATTAAGGACGCCCCGCTGGCGTCTAGCTGATGGCTACACTGGGAACGCATGTGCCTCCTTTGAACAGTAGGCGAAGAAACTCAGAGAGGGCCTAAACTCTTTTTCAGCCAAATTATAATCCACCTGTCCTGGGCTCTAATTAATGCCGTGACATGCCTTCCTTCCTTCCTGAGTTCCAGGTTCTGCTTTTCTCTCTTGCTTCCCCTGGGCTGTCTCTGGGAAATTAGTAACCAAGTTGACCTTCATCTTCTAATTTAGCCCAGGAGCCCTCGGCTGTATCTGATTGGCATCTGGGCAGGGGTAAGAGCTAGGCTCTCTTCCAGGGCCGTCTGATTCTCTACTGTGCCGTTTTTGGCTCTGAAGAAATAAAATTTGTTTATTCTGAGTCCTAGGGTGGAAACTGTCTTTAGAGCACATGTTCACATTTGTTTTAAAAGATATTTCACCTGTCATCAAATCCGTATGTAATTTTGGAGAGTGTGACTTATTTTGTATCGTGTTCTGGTTATATTTTATTTGTTTTGCTTAATAAATGATAAAAGGCTGCATAATAAAAAAAAAAAACCCAGCAGTTTCAACTCTTTCCCTCAGTAGACAGTTCCACTTTAGAAATCAGACAAGGATCAAGTAAAATTTAAAAAGCTTGACTTTTACATAATCACCAAGGGTTTGCACCTAGCATTTAGGATTAGAGATTTGTGTGTTTACGGTCTAAACGGTGTGAAATGGGATTTAAAAAAAAGTAGAAATGAGAGTGCACTTTAGTTAGTGTTGAAGTTCCTGGTGGATTGAAGATTTGTGTTGTCGGAAACACTGCTTTGGGAAAGAGTGGAGTTGCGGTGCTAGGGGGTGGGGGGGGTGGAAGGACCTCGAGAACCTTTTACCAGGAGGAGCTACCGTGTGACCTCAGGGCCAGACTTTGGGGAGGGAGACTACTCGAAGAGTTCTTATACCCAGGACGAATTTGTACTGGAGCTGAGCGTGGATCATCTTTGCACGATAGGTGGTGTGGTTGTGGTCATCTTTGAAGCCTGTGGTTCCCTTTCTAGCCCATGCTCCCCGACTGACTTCAGAGAGTTGTAGCGTTTTCTGGCTGATAACTCTTCAAGGTGCCTCTGAAAAGATTGCGTAAATGCCCCCGGGAAGAAAGACGTCATCAAAACTGTAGCATCTGAAAAAACAGGCACGCACACACCTCGTCGGCTGCTATTAGAAGGGCCCAGCCCCAGAATTAGAGCGATGACGCCTTTGTGTTGTAGAGGAACATGGAAGTATTATAATTCTCTGCTTTCCTGGATGACTTTCCCTCCTTACTCACCAGAAAGCAGCAGGTGTTAGTCATCTTAGAGAATGAACGCCATCGTGATTGCTTTAAAGGGTGAAGACTATTGTTACTTGGCTTTTTTGTTTCTCCTTCCTTTGAGATGGGGCCAGGACAGGTTGGTCACAGCCTTGTGTCTCTTGCACCTGCCTTCCCTCCAGCCGGCTTCCTACTAGCTGTACGTGTGGCAGCCCTAGCGCTAGTACAGAGGGCCTTCACCGACGTCACAGCCCTGGCGCAGCTGCCAAGGGCAAACAGTGTGCTCAGGAGAGCAGCGGGGTTTCTTAAAGGAGATCAGTTAGCAGGTACAGTCAACACTGGGTCTTGAAGGGACTCATTCATCCTTCTCTCTCTCTCTCTCTCTTTTTTTTTTTTTTTGATGACGGGCGAAGGTGATAAAGTTGGTACAATCTCCAGTCAATAGCTTAACTTCATCTCTACTTTTATTACCACTCCCAGCATAAATTATTTAACGCAAAGGCAGGCATGATCTCATAAAATTACTTAGCATTAGTATCCTGCTGTGAGCATCATTTTCTTATGTTGTGCTAACCACAAATTAGCACAAGACATTTTAAGAAACTCTTCTGTGGATCCACTTAGAAAGGTTATATGGGTAGAAGGTGACAGTTGGAACTCCTTGATTTTTTTTTTCTTTTGGGTGAGTTTTTCTTTTATTCTTATGTAATTCATTGCTCTACTAGAATAGTGTTGTTGTTTTTTTAACCCACTTCTTACCTAATAATGTTTCAATCCCTTAAAAATTTGCCAGTGACCCCATCTGTAGACTTGACTCATTTTATGAGCAGGGATCCAGAAAGTGCCAGACTTTGTCTGGAGAGCTAGAGTCAGGGTAGGGGGAGACGAGGCAGTAATAAAACTTCAGCCAAAAGATCCAGGGCCTACGATTGAGTTCAAGAACTAGGTTTGTTTCAGGGTGGCCTCAGAGTATAGCAACCCTACCCTTAAGATGAAGTCACTCGCTCACCCCTTTAATGATCTGCCCGATTGCTGAAGTCAAGTCTGGAGCTGAAAAGTTTGCTCCTTTTAACAGGGATCTAATTGTGAAAAGCACAGATGGCCAATGATGGTTTACAAATGTTGGGCATTTGTTGATTTTAAAAATAACTGTGAGAAGGGAAAACCAAGGTGAGAAGAGAGACAGAAAACCAAGTGGACACGTTAGGCTTTGGATTGTCAGACAGCAAAAGACAAAAAGACAAAACACAGGCAGTACTGAGTTTGCTCAGTTAGTTCTCTCTCACGGTTCGGGTTTTCCTCCCGGTACGCTGAACCCCTAGTGCATACACTGGAATAGTTTTTGGTCAGAGGCACCTACTAACAAATCCACAGGGTCGTAAGCAACTCTGAAGGCCTGGAGAGCCTGCATAGTTGGGCGTGGTGGGAAATGGTAATTGGCCTCTGCTAGGATTCCTATCCCTTGATAAACTTACTCCCTCTGGCAGTCTTGTTAATACTTAAAGTGCTAAATCTATTACAGAGGACAATTTAATTTAATTTAATTTAATTTTCATGACATTTCAGTCCTATATGGTTGCCAGCAGAGCTATTGTTGTCTGTCAGTCGCTAAGTCGTGTCTGACTCTTTGCAACCCCAGAGACTGTAGCACGCCAGACTCCTCTGTCCTCCACTACCTCCCGGAGTTTGCTCAGATTCATGTCCACAGAGTTGGTGATGCTATCTAACCATCTCACCCTCTGACGCCCCCTTCTCCTTTTGCCTTCAATCTTTGCCAGTATCAGAGTCTTTTCCAGTGAGTCGGCTCTTTGCATCAGGTGGCCAGAGTATTGCAGCTTCAGCTTCAACATCAGTCCTTCCAGTGAACATTCAGGTTTGATTTCCTTTAAGATTGACTGGTTTGATCTCCATACAGTCCAAGGGATTCTCAAGAATCTTCTCTGGAACTACAATTCGAAAGCATCAATTCTTTGGCGCTCAGCCTTCTTTATGATCCAGCTCTCACAGCAGAGAGCCAGTGTCTTAAGGTCTTTGGGGAAAACTGCAGTTTTTTGATTGTGGGGTGTGCAGGCCTAGGGATTGGCGTAGAGAATAAGTCCAATCTCAGAAATTAGTCATTTTTCATTTGGTGAACCTACAAATGTAACTGAAGAGAGTCACAAGCAAGGCACCCTCAGGAATGCTTGAAGGGAGAGGGAGGCACAGCTGGGTTTGGTCTTCCCTGGAGTCTTTTCTCCTCCCCTCCCTATTCACCCCAAACACATGCTTTTTTTCACTGAAGGTCCAGGCAGCGGAAGCAGCCCTGTCTGAGATCCTGGAGGACTGCTGATGTCCCCTGTGGCTGGAATTGGGGCGTGGCGAGATCTGAAATTGCATCGACAGGGGGCAGGTTTTATGAACACTGAGTCCCCTAAGCATAAGGAATTTAGAACTTGACCTTGAAGGCTGTGGAAAGCCATTCAGAGATTTAAGTGAGGGAGCAACAGAAAGATTTATGTATAATTTCTCTTCGGTCCTCCTGAGATAAAAAATAAATGCAATTTTGGGTTCCAAAAGCAAAGAATTGGGGATGAGGGGCATAGAATAGCCACTGAATGCTCTAAGTTTGTATGTGACCATTACCAAGGTATTTATCCCTGTATTATAATTTATGACACGTTTAGAGAATTCTTAGTACAGTATTACTATAACTTAGATTTAGTTGGCATTTTAGGTACATCCAAAATCAGACTTTGCCCCCAAATTTTTATTATGAAAAAACTCAAGCATGCAGGAAAGTTAAGAGAGTAACACAGTGAACACATGACCTTCCATCTAGAGTCTACAGTTTTTACCACTTTGCTTTTATTTAACTCTGGCTTTCTTTTTCCTCTGAAAAAGAATTGGGCTTCCCTGGTGGCTCAGACGGTAAAGCGTCTGTCTGCAATGCGGGAGACCCGGGTTCCATCCCTGGGTCGGGAAGATCCTCTGGAGAAGGAAATGGCAATCCACTCCAGTACTATTGACTGGAAAACCCCATGGACAGAGGAGCCTGGTAGGCTACAGTCCATGGGGTCGCAAAGAGTCAGACATGACTGAGTGACTTCACTTTCCTTTCTTTTTCCTCTGAACCATGTAAAATTAAATTCTAAATAGACATCAAGATATTTAAATACCTCCAGACATCTTTTTAAAAAATAAGGATATTCTCCTGTATAACCACATTACTATTACTGCAACTAACACAATTAACAGTACTTTCATAATGTCTTCCAGTATCTAACCCATATCCAAACTGCCCCAGTGGTGCTGAAAGTGTTATTTATAGCTGCCCTCCCCCCGGTCACGTATTTTTATATTTGATTATGTCTTTTTGGTCTCGGTCTGTAGCTGCCTGTCCCCTCCTCAACCTCCAGTACATTTTTGAAGAGTCTAGGCCAGTTGTTTCATAGAATATCCTACAATCTGGAATTGCCTGGTGTCCATTTGATGTGTTCCTTAATCCTCTGTGCTTTTTATAAACCGGAAGATCTGAACTCTTGGTTAGATGTAGGTTAAATGTTTTTGGCAGGAATACTCTTGAAGGTAATGTTACCTGGTTTTAATGTTAGCGATGCCCAGTTTGATCTCTTGGTCAAGAATGCCCATCTGCTCTCCCCATTGTAAACGTGCATTTTTGCCCTTAGCCATCAAGTGATCTGTGGGACGCATGTGTAATGTTCCAGGGTAGGCTTACGCGTTTTGACCATGGTTTACACTCTGTAGCATTCCCTCACAGAGTGGTTGGCCCTCCTGTTTCTGTGGACTTGGTGGGCTTTGCATGGCTGTAGCACACGACCATCACTTAGCTGGAGAAAGAAGAGTTAACGTCTGCTCATCCTGGGTCAAGCGAAAGACACAGCCGTTATTACAGATGACAGAAAATGAGTGCTCAGAAGACCCCTTTCTAGCACTGCAGTTTGATGTTTGCTGAAGACAGACCATCTGGTCTGGAGGAAGGGCGTCATACCCACAGGGTGTTAAGGAAAGACCTTATTCTGCTGAATGTTTATGCCTCCGAGTCAAGGCATTTCCAGGTGCTTTCTTTGATAATTTTTGACCTTTATAGAAACCATGGCTCTGATTCCATGTATTTGACAACCGGGGTGCTCATTTCAGCTAGAACGTTGCCTTCTGGAAACACTTAAATTCCCAAAGAGTAGATAACCCTATTAGTCTGCTACAATCTTCTAGGCTAAAAATAATATGATTATCATATATTATCCCCATGGGACATGGAGAATAATCTCCTTTCCAAAAGAGGATCAGGAAGGGGACCAAAGGGCTGTGTGCGGGAAAATACTTCGGGGTCGTGGGCTTGATGGAGAGAACTTGCTCGGTCAAGTTATGACTGGAAGCCCCAGAAGTTTTAGGATGATAATAAATCATTTAGAGGTAGGCGAAAGTAGAATAATGGTTTGGTACTGGAGAAGGCAATGGCAACCCACTCCAGTACTCTTGCCTGGAAAATCCCATGGATACAGGAGCCTGGTAGCCTGCAGTCCATGGGGTCGCGAAGAGTCTGACAAGACTGAGCAACGTCACTTTCACTTTTCACTTTCATGCGTTGGAGAAGGAAATGGAAACCCACTCCAGTGTTCTTGCCTGGAGAATCCCAGGGATGGCGGAGCCTGGTGGACTGCCGTCTCTGGGGTCGCACAGAGTCGGACACGACTGAAGCGACTTAGCAGCAGCAGCAGCACCTGGGAACATTATTTGGGTCTGGAGCAGTAAAAAGGCAGGGATCCTTAATAAGGCAAAAGCTTGGTTCTGTTTTTGTGCGCCTCCCCCCATATAAATGTATGATGATTGTTTACAAAAATGAAAGAAAAAGACCATGTCCCAAGGCAGCATTCATTCCTAGAGGCTGTTCCTAGACATTAAATAGGTGCTGTGTGAAAAAGGCATTCTCAGTAATTCTGGAAACTTCATAATTTTGGATCAATTTGAACAGATTTGGTTACTGCAAGAATTTCTTCCTTTATTCTGTTTATAATGTTTCATAGCTTTTACTTAGGTTGTACAAGATTCTGCCGGGTATATGTATCTGTTCTTTAGTTGTTGCTTTTGAGTTTTTGAGTTTTCCAAGTTTTTGTTTTTAGGAATAACAATTAAAACCTTTGTGCGTAGAATGTCCTCGTATTTCAGATAATTGCCTTAAAATCGCTAGATCAGAGAATATGAGTATTTTTATGGCTTTTTGTTGAACTTGCAAATAGTTTTCCCAAAGGGTTATACTAATTTACACTTACACCAGCAAAGTTTGTCAGGTATTAGTTTCACTATGTCACCTCCTGGCTTAGAGAATCTTTCTTGTATGTTTGGAAAAAAAAACCAGCCTACTTCTAACTTGAGAAAACAAAGCACCTCCCCCAAATGGCCATAACAGCAAGCTGTGTGCTGAGCTGTAATTCATTAATTTAATAAACAGATAAGTGTCTCCTATTTATCAGACATTGTAGATGGAAAAAAAGTAAAACAGTCTGTAGTGGTAAGGAATTTATAGCCTGCTGGAAGAGATAAGCTCACATTTATAGGGATCATGGTAAGAGTTTATATATATCAGTTGGGAAAGACTCAAGACCACCCAAGGCTAATCTTGGGGGTGGGATGGTACCAGGAAAAGCCATGAAAAGCGCCATTAAAGCTTCTTCGCATGAACAGGTGTCACCCAAGTGCATTCGTACAGAGGCCAGGTGTCAGCAGCCGCAGGAGGTGCTCTGCTCTCTGGCCAGTGGGACTGAGGCCAGAGAGCCTTATTCAGGCCCAGGAGGTGGGCAGAGTCAGGCTCCCACCTGTGACACGTCTACTCACTCTGCACATTTACCCCCAGGGCACCGCCATGGTCCGTGCAGGCAACCCAGTGCCAACGGCCCCAGAAAGGTCATTTTTGATCGTCTCTGAGACAAAACTGGACATCCTTGTTTGCTCAGCCTCTCCTGTGCGTGTGTACTTCTGGAGGTTGTTAACCGACCACGCTGTTGAGAATTTGGGGGGAGGGACTTCCCTGGTGGTCCAGTGGTTAAGAATCTGCCTGCCAATACAGGGGACGTGAGTTCGATCCCTGCTCTGGGAAACATCCCCCGTGCTTCGGGCAGCTAAGTGCGTGTGTCACAACTACTGAGCCTGTGCGCTAGAGCCCGTGGACTGCAACCAGGGAAGCTGTGGCAGTGAGAAGTCTGTGCCCCACAGCTAGAGTAGCTATACTAGCAGGGTAGCTATTCTAGCAACCGGTTGCCACAACTAGAGAAAACTCTCGCAGCAACAAAGACCCGGCACAGCCATAACATAAATAAGAAATTTTTTTTTTTTAAGAACTTAAAATGTAGGAAAGAAAAATTGGGGGTGGGAAGCTGAGGTTAAGCGACCACCATAGGCTATTCAGCTAGCTAATATCTCTCAGGCAGCACTTTCATTTCTAATCTCATGTACAGTTTAATAATTTAACAGATAATAGACTAGCAGGTCAGTGGAAATGTTTACAGGGTATTTCAAAGCTGTTAATTTTTACCACTTGGACTTTTTTTTTTTAATAGCTGGGGATAATAATTAGGGTGGAAAACAAAACCTGTGTTTGATTTGGTGGTTTGTCTGCCTCAAGTGGGAAGGACCGAGAAAGCAAAGAATTCGTCAAATGAAATTTTTCTCGTCAAGTAACTGTTGGGATTCCTTACAGTTAATGTCTCTCGTTGCCAGCCCCCCATTTTCTTTAAATACTTTATGTGTGAAAATTGTCACACAGTTGCTCCGGAACATTAAAATAGACGTGCCAAAGGGTGTAAATTTATTGTCAAAGAAAAAAAATTCCTTGTGTCTTAAAAAAGCAGCTTTCTTTTCCTTCTTCAGTGTGTGCCACCGTACCCACAATTTTGGATCTTCATCTCTGCATGTATAGTATGATTATCCAGCATTTTAAGTAGATCTGAAATGCAAAAATTTGGGATTCATTCTTGAGCCTCAAACTGGTAACAATTTTAATAAATAGGGGATGTACCATACTGTGCCATAATCAATGGCATCACCACTGAAGTGGAATATTAGAGGCGCGTCACTTATAAGAGTTTGACATAAAGAGTCAGACGGAAAGAATCAGCAAAGTGTGATGACAGCAGGGGTTCCTGGGCATCTAGAACCTGGGAGACAATGGAACCTATTTGCTAAAAACCTGGACTCTGGAGACAAAGACCTGTTGGGAAGCCTTGGCTCCAGATTGTCAAGTTACTCATCCACACCTCAGTCCCTTCATCTATAAAATGAGAGTAATAACCTGTTTCTCGGTTTACTGTGAGGATGAAATGAGATAAGGCATGAGGTGTAAAGAAAGGCACTGGCACACAGAGACTCAAGACATGAATTGCCTTTCACAGGAATCCATCTCTTTAGAGCAGAATAAGTTGGCTCATTCTTTACAGAACGCCTAGTGTGGAGCCGTGAACGCTGACCATCTGATGGGGGCAGGGGTGATCAGTTTATTTTTCAGGTTCTGGTATATCTCAGAAAATCTTGGTCCAAAAAGGCTGTGCGAGTTTTGCAGCTGTTCTAGCATGTCAGCAACCGAACTTCAGCATTCCTGCGACATGTTCAGCCCTTGTCTCCCCTTGATTTTTATTAGGTCTCGTTTGGGTATTTTATAGATGGGGCAGGGAGAGGGAGTGAGCAGCCTCCCTGTGTTCTTCTGTTCACTCCTTTTCTGCTCTGTTCCCTTTATATTCTCTCTCTCTCCCCATCCTTTTTTTTCAAATCCTATGAATGTGAATGGGGTACAACCCTTGGTTCATAGATCTGTTCCGTGGTTTTCCGGGAATATACTTGGCCCTGTTAGAAATCACACATTGGGTGGGCTGTAGGAGGTGTTCAGAAGAAAGATGCCAGACGTGAGCCAATCCCCAGAAAACACTTAGTCTGATGGGCTCACCCTGAACACCAGACCCACTTTTGCGCCCCGCCCGCCACCAGCTCTCCCCAGCTGCGTATCAGGAGTTGTTGTTCAGTCGTGCCTGACTCTGTGAGCCTGTGGACTGCAGCATGCCAGGCTCCTCTGTCCTTCACTATCTCCTGCTCAGATTCATGTCCATTGACTCAGTGATGCTCTCTAACCATCTCATCCTCTGCTCTCTGCTGCCCACTTTTCCTTTTGCCCTCAGTCTTTCCCAGCAGCAGGGTCTTTCCCAGTGAGTCAGCTCTGTGCATCAGGTGGCCAAAGTATTGGAGCTTCAGCATCGGTCCTTCCAGTGAATATTCAGGGTTGATTTCCTTTAAGATTGACTTGTTTGATCTCCTTGCAGTCCAGTTGGCTCTCAGGAGTCTTCTCCAGCACCCCAGTTCGAAGGCATAAATTCTTTGGCACTCAGCCTCCTTTATGGTCCAACTCTCTCATCCGTACACAAGTACTGGAAAAATCATAGCTTTGACTAGATTGCCGACCTTTGTCGGCCAAGTGCTATGTCTGCTTTTAATACACTAAGTTTGTCATAGAGTTCATTCTAAGGAGCAAGCGTCTTTTAATTTTGTGGCTGCAGTCACCGTCCTCAGTGATTTTGGAGCCCAAGAGAATAAAATCTGTCACTGCTTCTACTTTCCCTGTTTTCCATGAAGCGATGGGACCGGTATCAGTAGCACTGGCTTTACATCCTGACGTCTTCCCTCCATCTGCCCACTCCAAGATTTGGCAGACAGAGGGTTCCTCCTGCTGCTTCATCTAGAGGGAAAAATATATTTTTGGTGAGATTTGGCACCCAACTTGTAGTAACCAAATGGGACTCTGCATACGGCGCCTTATTCAGTTCTATCCAAAGCGGTTCCTCCCGTTAAGGAGCTGAGTTCTGTCTGCTGAAAAGCTCAGTCTTTCATCCAGAGCCGTGAGTTTGAGCAGGGAGTGTGTCTTCGCTTGTTTTGATTGATTCCTACTAGTTGGCCCACCTGAAATCTGATCCTGGACTATTTCTTCAATGCCAGGCCCCTAAGTACAGCCCATAAAGCCCTTTGTGATCCGCTCCGCTCTGCTTTCCTACCCCTCCCCACCCCCGCCTACCCCAGCCTCCTGTTTTTGCTATACATACCCTTCATTCCTGCCATACCCGACTGCTTTTAGTTGCTCAGATGTCTCTTTCTCCCTGTGTGTCCCTGCGTTTGTGCCCTTCCCTTCCCTGTTTCAGCGTTCTTATTTCTAGACCATTTCCTAGAGGTCACCTCTCCTTGGAAGTATTTTCTGGCACCCCGCCGCCCTCACAGTATGAGTTATAGCTCCTCACCTGGGCCCCCTTAGAGTCAGCACTGGTTGCAGTTTCCTTGTCTGGCTGTCACTCAAGATACACAAGGACTGCGTCTTATTTATAATCGCCATTCTTTTCACATAGTAGAGGGCAGTTCCTGGCACATGGCAGGTGTGTGATGTTTACCTGGTTTGCCTTTCATCTGTTTCTTCCTATAAAAATATGTGTGTGCCTAAAATTTCCCCGTATTTCTGTATCAGCATAATACATATATGCATGCCCACGCACATGCACACACACGTACACACTGTTGCTCTTTGCTTTTTTCCAGGTAACAATATATCCTAGAAATTAGTTCATAGATGTTCCTCAATCTTTTTTTTTTTTGGTAAATTTATCGAAGTATAGCATACATATTAAATTGTGCACAAATAAATGAACAGCTTGATGACTTTTTCCAAAAGGAGTATACCTGTGAAACCAGTATCCAGGTCAGGAAATAAAAGGTGACCAGAAGCCCCCTCCCAAACCACCCCTGCCCTACAGATACCTCTTCCAGGCTTCTGACACTACAGATTAGTCGTGCCTCTTTCAGGCCTGTGTACACAGAATTCATGTGTTGCACGAGAGACGCATCTGTGTGGTTGCATATAGTTGTAGTTGATCTCTTCTAGTGGCTGTGTTGGAGAAGGCAGTGGCACCTCACTCCAGTACTCTTGCCTGGAAAATCCCATGGATGCAGGAGCCTGGTAGGCTGCAGTCCATGGGGTTGCTAAGAGTTGGACAGACTGAATGACTTCACTTTCACTTTTCACTTTCATGCACTGGAGAAGGAAATGGCAACCCACTCCAGTGTTCTTGCCTGGAGAATCCCAGGGACGGGGGAGCCTGGTGGGCTGCCGTCTCTGGGGTCGCACAGAGTCGGTCACGACTGAAGTGACTTAGCAGCAGCAGCAGCAGTGGCTGCGCTGTATTCCAATAGGCTACACATTTTTAATCTGTTCTATTATAGGTGAGCTTCTGGATTCTTTTCCAGTTCGGAGTGTTTGGACTGGCTCCTCATTCTTTGGCATTAGCCTCACAGTGCTCCATCCATGTGAACGTACAGTAGTTCAGGGAGTCTACTTGGGTGGACATTTAGTTTTTTTCTGATGTCTTCCTATTACAAATAATGTGGCACCAGGTTTTGAATACACCTGTGCAGTATGTTAAGGAACATTACAAAACCAAGCCACTTAGTGGGGACCAAGCGTAAGTGAAAGTCTCAGTTGTGTCTGACTCTTTGCTCTACAGTCCTTGAAATTCTGGGGCCAGATTACTGGAGTGGGTAGCCTATCCCTTCCCCAGGGGATCTTCCTGACCCAGGAATTGAACCGGGGTCTCCTGCATTGCAGGCAGATTCTTTACCAGCTGAGCTACCAGGAGCTAGAGTACCAGAGAACATTTTTAGGGAAAATGTTATCTGTTTGGCAGCTCTGCTCGGTTGGTACAAAGGAATTGCTGAACTTTTCGTGAACAGGTTCATGTAATGAAGCTGGTTAACTCAAAACATTTTGAGTTCCTCTCATAGTGGAGTAGGGAGCTAATCACAAGAGAAAAGCTTGAAATCCCATATCCATGCACAGCTGAGTTCAGAAGGCTCCACTGTTCGGTGTCCCAACTTAGATATTCATGTATTCAAGTACTGACTGCGTCCTCTGTGTTCCAGACACACTGTTCCAGCCACCAGCAGTATAGATCCTGCCCTCACCGAGCTCACATTCTAGAGGGAGATAACACGACAGATTAAGAAAAGGTGTCATATGTTAAATAAAAGAATAAAGCCAGAAAGGACTCGGGGGTGTACACACACACGTGTTGGGTGTTGGCGTTAAGACAGATTTTAGAGGGTAGTCAAGAAAGGGATGGCTTTCTTAATTCTGTTTACCTTACCCAGCCAGATGTAACAAAATATTAACAATACACATTTAGGTTAAAATTATGAGCTCTTTAAGTGTATAGACTCCAGTATATAGACTCCTCTAATTGTGTCAATTCCTCTTGGGTTCATTGTGTCAATTTATTTTGCTTTTAAGCTGAAATGTCAGATTTCATTATCTAGTGAGGAATTTTTTATGAGTCAGAGTCATTTATTAACCTGTGTGTTCAAGTGAAAACGGTGTTCCCCGACTCCTAAGGATGTGGAGGCCGCCTGGAATTCTGACGGAGGGAGGAGAGGATGCCTTTCCGTTAGGGTGCCCACTGCTCTGCTCCTGGAAGCTCTCCAGTTAAAGCTGTGGCCCAAGGCTGCCTCCATGGGCACCTGGATGGAAATTTCCGATTATGTAAACTTGAAAGGGGCTTATTTCTCTCAGCTGAGTTAGGATCACAGGAGATACCTCAATCTAGAAGCCAGGGCAGGACAGTAATTACTATTTCTCATGAAAGTGTAAAAAAGCTACAAGTAAGCCTGAATTTGTAGTAAATGTCATTTTAGCATGTATCACAGGGCAAGGGAGCTGCCCTGGGCAACGGTGGATTAGGTAATTCAGCGTCTCTGTTGTAGGATTTCTTTGGCCCTGAGCTGTTGCGTATTTGCATCTCCAGGAGGGGGCTCGAGTTGTTGACAGCGCTTTGGTAACAGATGGCTCTGGGCCCATCAGACTGCCCCTGGCCCACTGTCGGCGCGGGCCACACGCTTCGCCAGGTGTGGGCTCCTGGGCTGAAATCCCGAGCAGCCTAGGACAGTGAGTGAAGTCATGGTGATTCCAGGAAGGGGAGTAGGGTGGTTAATGGAGGAAGCGGGGCTGTTTAGCTTGAGGTTGCAGGTTAGGCGGGGTGAGTGTGAGTGTGGTTGACAATGTCTGTTTTCCGATATCTGAAGGGTAGGAAAGGAACTTGACTCTTCTGTCAGGGGGCAAGATGAGAACCAGCACTTGAAAGTGGATGGAAAACATTTTGGACCCAACCCAAGGTAGAGTTTTTTCTGAAGACAGCCCTACTGTACAGACTGCATTCTTGGAAGGCACCGTTTTTGGATGGTGGTGTCTGAGGAGGTATTGAAAAGTATTCTTTAAAATCCCATCCAACCCTTAGTCTATGAATCTGTGATTATTTTCTTTGGCAAAAACTTGCTTCCTCAGGCTTTTTTTTTTTTTCAGCCTTTTGCTAATTCCTGTGGAGAGTTTACGAAAAGCATTAATAATATGTGGTTTGTGTAATTTGTTAATTGAATGACAAGATGAACACATGAGACAGTTGTTAGCAAACTAAGGCAGAATATAAACAAAAGGCACATTTTTGAATACCACAGAAATCCTAGAAGGGGAAGACTGGACAAGTAGCTACACTGGGGTTTGAAGGATTAATGAGATTTGCACGGCAGCAGGGAGAGCAGAAGCCCAGGCACGAAGGCCAGAGATGCAGAAGGCTTTTGAGGAGGATCTGTGTGGATATATCTGTAATCAGGAAAGATCTGCCCGGCAGCTTTGTGTAGGAGATAAAGACTTGGGCGCCATCTTCTTAAGAGCAATGGGTTTAAGTCATGTGGGTGTGAAATCTCTGAAGGGCAGGTGGCTAGAACATGGATGAGCAAGTTCTTAAGCTTAGCGGTTAGAGCATAGTTAGACCTGGTTCAGATCTATCTCTCAGTGACCTTGGAGAAGCAAGGTGGAGAAACCGAAGCTTAGAAGTCAACCCTGAGTTGGATAGTATTACTTGCCTTTTAGGTTATGAGGATTAAGTGAGATAAAGAATTAAGTGCTCAATATGTATTACTCACTATTACTGATTATGTAGCTGAAGTTCCCTACCTAGAGCGGTGATTCTGGAAATGTGATCCTCTGCTCAGCCACGCGGGTGTTATCTGTGAGCTTTTACAAGTGCAAGTTCATGGGTGCCGATCAGACTTAGGGAATTAGGGTCTGGGGGTGGGTGGGAGGTGTAGGAATGGGCTCTCCAGGCGATAGGCAGGGAAAGGTTTGAGAACAGCCCTAGGGGAATCGTACAGAACTAAGATAGGGAGGGAACTGTTGTTGTTTTTCCCCTCATTTATTTATTTTTAATTGAAGAATAATTACGATGTTGTTTTCTGCCATACATCAACATGGATCAGTCATAGGTCTAGAGTTTTTTAAAGAGGGGCTAACAATGTTATCCTTTACAGTGGAGAGGATAAAAAGCTCAGAGAAGATGAAATTTGGGGGAAAAGAGGTAGTGTGTATTTTTTGCAGTGTCTGACAGCTTTACACACAGTGTTCAATAAATATTTGTCTTTATATTATTGAAGACAGCTGGTTTAATAGTATGCTGGGGATGGAAGGAAGATTTGGTATAATATGTATAATATACATAATATATAGCCTAAGTGATGAAAATATATATATATACTGGAGAACCACATGAGAAATACGATACTGGATGAAGTTTAAATCTTAGGTTTAACTGCCTGCCTACTGTGGCCAGGCAAGCTGCTCTCTGTCGTAAATAGAAAGTGAGGTGCTGGCTCTTGTTTTCTGAGGCTTCATAGCATTATACTTTCTTTAAGGATTTGAAGCTGTTCCTCGCCCCCACTGCCCCCTTCCCAGAAACTTTTTATGCTACCAGAGAGTTAACACTGTGTTTGATCTCTCTGGCCACGCCAAGAGTTACACATGCCCTTGTCTTCCGGTCACTGCCAGGCCCTCATTTCTGAACATTGACTTCTCTTGTTAATTATTTGACTGCTCTGGGTTTACCTTAGAGAAGATCTGAAAGCTTTTATATCCCCTAGTAATGTGGGCCACCTGGGGGTTTTCCACATTAAGCGTTGTGCCAGTTGACTTGGCCCTGTCCCACCTCCCATCGCCAGCACAAGCACCAACCACGGTAGCTGGAAATAAATTGACTTCTAAGCTTCATCCACTTAGTCCTTATTTACTGCCCATTATGTGCAGGACACTGTGATAATAATGAGACAGTGTCCACAAAACACGTCTTGCTGAAGAGCCAGGACCGCCCGAGGCCGTGTGGACTGAGTCTGGAGGAGAGGCTGGGGCTGTCTGCTGCGTTCCTGCCTGGAGTCTGGTTGGAGGTCAGCCAAGTGTTCAGACGAGCCCTAGCACACGCCAGAGTCCAGGCTTACAAACATGCTGTCCCCTCAGACAGCCCCTCTCACAGTGACTGGTGAGGGAAATGTGAGTGAATTAGAATGGCTGGTGAAGAAGCTATGTTTATAAACCTTACAGTTTCTTTCAAATACATAGCATTTGGGATTGCAGATGGAATACAGGAATTATACTAGAGATGGGCTAATTTCCTGCTGTAGAGACTTCAGGAAAAACCGAGGGGAGATCGCTTTCCAAAGATGACGGTGATTGGGCAGTTAATCTGCTGAGTATATTTTTTTGTTTGTTTTGCTTTGTTTTTATTGAGCTATAACTTGCGTGTAACATTATTTTAGTTTCAGGTGCACAGCATAGTGGTTGGATGTGTCTATGTATCATGAAGGGAATCTGTTGTAATTGACAACCTGGATCAAGCCACTTGCTCCTTTTCCATTGCTGTGAACTTTGGGGCTGAGGCAGATGGATAGTGAGGACTGCTAGCATTCTTTCATTATCTTCTTTCTCTCCAAATAGTGGAAAAAAAAAAAAAAAAGTAGCTGGAGCCTTCATCACTGCTTTTAAAAGATAGCCAGTACCAGACCTACATCTAAGTGATTCCAGAAGGCAGGGCAGTTGGTGGCTTTCTTTCTCTGAGGATAACCAGTGAGTCTGAAAATGTGGATTTAAAAAGACCAGAGATCTTTTTCACAATGTTTTAATTGATCCAAAAGGTCTTTCTGATCGTATCAGGGCTAGAATACTGCTTGGGTATTTGAAGATCAGGTAGAATATATATAATTTTTTAAAGCTGTCGAATATGGATAGATATTCCCCTAAGTCCTACTAGCTACCCAAGGAAGATCAGTGCCCTGAAGACTTAAAACCCAGTATGGAAAAGAGAAGTGATAGCCTTGTAGAACCTGAGCGTCTAAAGCCGTTTCAGAAAGAAAAGGGGGAAAAGGAAAGAAGCTCAGAGTAAGGTGGGTTTTCGGTGTGTGTTCTGTTCCTTCCTGCTTCTGAATTGGCCCCTTTCCCGTCCCCTTCTGTTTCCGCAGTGAACACCTACCTCTTCATGATGCAGGCCCAAGGCATCCTCATCCGGGACAACATGCGGACCATCGGCGCGCAGGTTTACGAGCAGGTGGTACGGAGCGCCTACGCCAGGAGGAACAGCAGTGTGAATGACTCAGGTGCGCTGCAGTGAAGAGGGGGTCTGCTCAGAGTGTCTCCTCCCAGAAGAGGGAGATGTGCCTCGAATAATTCTCTTCGATGGAAAAAATGTGCCTTGTGGAGGAGGGGAAGGTTTGACTGAGCCTAAGGTTATCGTCGAAAGAAGCTCTTGCCAAAGGAGTCCTTGTTTGTTCTGTGGACAGTACGTTGCGGGTGACCGGTTGACTCCACTTTCACTTCATGAAGAGTATCTTTCAAGAGGCCCCTTTTTGTGTAGTTGCCCTAAGTAGGCAGATTAAACATGTATCTTTAGGACACCAGGAAGGCAGGAGCACCAGAAGTATTTAGAAAATAATTTGATTTCAAAAAATACATCCATACAGCCTGTGAGGAAAGATAGGTTGGTTGGACTTGACCTGCACTTACTTTACGGGTTAGTGTTGCGAGGTTCATTGGTTGGACTTAACCTGCACTTACTTTACGGGTTAGCGTTGCGGGGTTCGTTCGTTGGACTTGACCTGCACTTATTTTACGGGTTAGCGTTGCGGGGTTCGTTGGTTGGACTTGACCTGCACTTACTTTACGGGTTAGCATTGCTGGGTTCGTTGGTTGGACTTGACCTGCACTTATTTTATGGGTTACTGTTGTGGGGTCGTTGGTTGGACTTGACCTGCACTTATTTTACGGGTCAACATTGCGGGGTTCGTTGGTTGGACTTGACCTGCACTTATTTTATGGGTTAGTGTTGCGGGGTTCGTTGGTTTTGTTTTTGCGTTCCATGTGGTGGTGGTGTGCCCATGGTGCTTTCAGAGCTAATCTGGTCCTGGCCCCACACAGGAAGAATTGTACCATCTCGTCCCTTCCTTCAGATGCTCCTCGAGCTTGGCCAGCCCAGTAGGCCTGGTTCACCTTGTTGTGTCTAAATGCTTTAGTTGAAACTTAACAAACTTCCATTTCATAATCATCAGGCAGTCTGGGACAGTTGCCACAAATTATAAAAACGACTTCAGGAAGAGAAATTGAATGGATCACCTAGTTTGCCTTCCTCGGTCAGGTGTGATTTTCACCCGGTGGTTGAATGCCAGTTGCGTGCCCACGTTTGGTGGTCAGACTCATTTAGCTTTGAAGGCGGCTTTTCAGGTTATTCAGCTTAGCAGCAGTGACGGACCCCAGACTGAACATTGCTGCTTCAGTTTTTGGAACTTGGACCTGTAGCTTTTATTATGTTTTAAGCGCTAATTATGTAACGAGAGAAAAAAGAACACCAAGGTTA
The DNA here is from genome assembly GCF_014754425.2 of Oryx dammah. Taxonomy (NCBI): domain Eukaryota; kingdom Metazoa; phylum Chordata; class Mammalia; order Artiodactyla; family Bovidae; genus Oryx; species Oryx dammah. The sequence goes on from NW_024070194.1 coordinate 5,658,158, forward strand.
GATGGCTTGCCTAACATTATATTGTTAGAACTTGAACCTGAATTGTGGGTTTGACTTTAGCTATTTTTTACAAAAGACTATACATAGCAAGTTCTTTTTGAGAGAAAGCTGTCTTTTTTTATGTCTGTCTTTAACTCTTCCAAAAATTGAACAGAGGAAGTATTTCCAGATGGTTAAATGGGTCTGTCGTGAAGCATCTCCAGTCTCCAGCCAGGCACGGTTTTTATTTAGAAAACGGATTTTGAAATTTCAGTTTACTTCAAATTCATGATTTACCTCTTATTTCTTTAACTGAGGACTAATGTGCTTTCCCTGTGGCTTCTTACTGATCTCACTCAAGCCTCGAATTATAAAACACATACATTTTTAAAAACACTTTGCTCCAGCTCAACCCTTTGTTCCTCTCTAGTAAGCTCTAAGATTATCCGGAACTCACTGCAGAATGTGAAATTGCTTTGCAAATGTTGCAAATGAGAATTCTGTGGTGTTGGGATCTCAAGAGGAAGCACTGCCTCTGAAAGGGAAGTTCAATCCTGAGAAAAATTGACCATGTCTTACTGTATCAGTCTGCCCTGCTGGCTGGTTCAGCAGTAACCAAGCACCATAGATTAGCAAACTGATAAGCTTCGATACTTCCTTTCTTCTTGCGTGCATGCTAAGTAGCTTCAGAGATGTCCGACTCTTTGCAACCCCATGGACTCTAGCCCACCAGGCTCCTCTGTCCATGGGGATACTGGAGTGGGTTGCCATGCCCTCCTCCAAGGGGTCTTCCCAACCCAGGGATCCAAACCTTTGGTTCTTGGTACATTGGCAGGTGGGTTCTTTACCACTAACCACCAACTGGGAAGCCCTCCTTTCTTCTTAAAAGTTTGCAAAGAGCAGGCCGTCAACTTTTCAGAACTTTCCAGCCACGTTGTGGCCTCATAGGACACGTGGCCTGAAGCCTGCCCCATGCCTAGAAGAGGAGTCACTGTAGCTCCTGAAGCCAAGGGCAAAGGCGAGCACAGCCCATCCTGTGAAAAGGATCCCACACGCATCGCCTCCTTTGACTCGCGTATGGCTCCCTTGGGTAGGCAGGATTTTACTTCCATTTTCCCCATGTACACGTAATCTTGGGGGTGTTGGTGTGGTTGGTCCCGTGACTTCCCCTAAATCCCACCCCAAACCTGCTTCTGGTTGTGTGATGACTCTTTTGACTGAAGGATAAAGCCGTTCAGAGCTCTTTCCCCCTGTGTCACTCTGGATAATGAAGCGTGTATGGTATCCTGACCTTCACCCCATCCGAGTATTCAGGCCTCTCCAAGGGCAGAGCACGCTGGGGCTTCTCGCTCGCTGGGGCTTCTCGCTGGGCCCTTGACGAGCTGGTCTGTTTTCTCTCAAAGTCAGAGGGCGTGGAGCAGGTCTCTCCCCCCACCACTGCCGGTCTTGCAACACAAGCTCACGTTAATTCCCTGAGGGCTCGTCATCCTAGAAGCTGAGCAGAGAGTGAGTTAGCCTCTTGGAAGGCTTATCCAGGGACCCATTATTATTTGAATTTGCATGTGTTTATCTTCAAATTATCATCCACTAAAATAATTCTTTCCGGCATCACTTGAGTCAGACTGGTTAATCATCCATTTTGAGTTTAACGTGTCTCTTTTCCTCGTAAATTGTCTTTGTCGTTGGGACCTGATTATGATGGGGTTCACACTCTGTTTGCATTATCTCATGGCCTCCTCACGAGAGCTCAGGAGGATAACTGCCGTGTCCCCATTTTAGGGGCAAAGGGGTCAGAGCACACGAGTCCTAGGACTCCGTGCTGTGGTGGGGTTGGGACTTGCTAACCTCTGAACCCCAGCAGCGCCCTCCTTGCCTGTGTTGTCTTTGTACCCCCTGTGCCTGGTACCCTGCCTCACACACAGGATGCACAGAATAAATGATTTTTGAGTGCACGAGTGGGTAGATTTAACAAGGAAGCCCACCTTTAAGTGTTGTGACCTCGATCCGAGATTACCGTCTTGATTGGCTTCTGTGTTATTGGCACATCCTTGTTGACTAAATGTTGAATAGGAAACATCATTTCATTGGAGCTTATCTAGTAAAAATGAACTCTTTTTAAAAATTCATTTCAAAGTCGTTTTCTGCCTAACAGTCAGAGAGAGCGTTTGGGACCTAAAGCTGCTGAGATAGCCAGATGACCATCACTGCTGACCCGGCCACTCTCGCCAGGAGCTTGGTGAGAGTGGCCTGGCTGAGAAAGTTCGTGAACTGTGTTGACCCACCCTGAAAAAAGTGCTGTTGAACACATCTATGTTCAGAGGTCTTCAGGAGGTCAAGTGTGGCTGAAAAGCTTAGTGTATCGTTGAAGTAATGCCAGCTTTCTTCACCCTTGAAAGCAAACAAGGCTGCTGCCTAAAAAGAACGTACCTTAAGAGATCAGGACCGTGACCTGGAAATAGCCTGAAATAAGGGCTTCCCTGGTGGCTCAGTGGGTAAAGAACTCGCCTACAATGCAGGAGACCCGGATTCGATCCCTGGGTTGGGAAGATCCCCTAGAGGTGGGAGTGGCCACTGCCCCAGTATTCTTGCCTGGAGAATTCCACAGACAGGGGAGCGGGTGGGCTAGAGTCCATGGGGTCGCAAAAAGTCGGGCACGACGAAAACGACTGCGTATGCACACAATGACGCGGAGAGCCTTCTTGTCACCGAAAGCCGCTGGTATGTGAGATTGCGAGTCCGGCACGGTTTGCTCTGAGTGGTTGAGAGAGATGCTCAAGAGACTGTTGGCATCAGGAGAGAGTTCTCTGGGTTCATCCAGGCCAGCCACTTTAGTCATGTGTTTGAGGTGAGTGGTGGGGTGGCCTGGCATTTCTCATTCTTAAATACAAATTTCCAGGCACCATTCTACCCAGAGAGACAGTTCTTCTCTCCATATACACGTGCACATACACACCAACCTCCCCACACTGATGACCTGAGTCCCCTTCTGGTCACGTACTCAGAAAAACGTCCTCTTGCCCACATCCTTCAAAACAGATCTGTTGTAGACAGATAAAGGCATTGCCAGGATGTTTTGTACTGTATTCAAGGAGGTGGATATTCTTAACCTCTTTCTCTCTGGTTTTGGGTGGTCTGTCCCAGCAGGTAGTCATCCTTAAGTGGGCTAAATCCTGAAGAATGCAGATTCTTTGTATATTACGAGTACTTGTAAAGATGTCTTGATGACATCTTTCTAGTGTGTGTGTATGTGTATTTTTCCCCCCACTTTTTTCAAACAGAGAAGCAGGTGCTTGGCCTTTTCACAAATGGGAGGAGAAAGCAATGATTCCTCCTGGATCTGTTGGTCAGCACTGTGAGGTCCCCACTCACCTGGATTTGGCAGTTTGAGGGAAAAAGCAGAAGTTTAGCACCCCCACTTATTGGGGTAGCAACATAAACCTGAGTGCAAATTGGACTTCCCTGGGGGCTTTACAAAATACTGACGTCTGCACCTCACGCCCCGGAGAAGGCAATGGCACCCCACTCCAGTACTCTTGCCTGGAAAATCCCATGGACGGAGGAGCCTGGTAGGCTGCAGTCCATGGGGTCGCGAAGAGTCCGACACGACTGAGCGACTTCCCTTTCACTTTTCACTTTCATGCATTGGAGAAGGAAATGGCAACCCACTCCAGTGTTCTTGCCTGGAGAATCCCAGGGACGGGGGAATCTGGTGGGCTGCCGTCCATGGGGTCGCACAGAGTCGGACATGACTGAAGCGACTTAGCAGCAGCAGCACCTCATGCCCAGAGGTTCTTATTTAATAAGTCTAGGGTATAACCTGGGCACAAGGACATTTAAAAAGCTTCCTAGATGATTCGAATATTCAGCCAGGACTGCTGAACAACTGATGTAAATCAGAGTTGACCAAGTAGGCTATTTGAATCTACAGGTAGGCAGCATGTCCTCTTATAAATGTAAAAACAGTTGCCTTCTTTGTTGCCTACCTCCCTTGCTGGAAGAACATGTTCTGGTTCAATATGGTTTAGATTTAAATTAAAAAGTAAAATCATGGCCATAGAAATTCAGCAGGCTGGCTTTTTCTGTCAACGATTCCCTCATTCAGTTGGGTTGTACTTTAGAAGACCAAGAAATTGGTGTTTGGAACCCCTGAGGAGAGTAAGCAATATAGTCCGCCTGTTTCCAGGCAGCTGGAGGAAGAGAACTAGGGCCCCACAATAACCAGGCACAGTTTTTACCATGGCGCGCGTGTGTGCATGCATGCGAAATTGCTTCAGTCATGTCTGATTCTTTGCCATGTCACGAGCAATTAATTTTCTCTGCCTCTTCCACTTTAAAAGACTTCTACTGCTAGTGGGAAGCTAGATTTTGTTTAAATTTTTACATAAAGAATTGAAAATTAGAATTGATGGAATTAGGATTTGGTGGGGTGGGGGTTCTCCAAGGTGTAGGGCAAGGTTATGGACTTTCACTCAGGACTTGTATATTTGAGGTTTTCTTTTTTTAACAATGACATTATTAATTTAGTAGTAGCTGGAAGAAAAAAAATAAGTGGTCTTTTGTTTCCTGCTTGCTGCTGATGAAACAGGAGGGAAGTGGGCAGGGGACAGCCTTTAAAAGAATGACGTAGCTGTTGAATATGACATAAATTGGTTAGAACCAACTAGATCCAAAATGGTGGATGAGTCGACTTCCGCTAGACTTTGAGCCTCAGTGTAGTTCATTGTAACACATCAGCAAGCTGAGTGACAAACCGTAGGTACCATGGCAGTTCTCAGGCTGACCATAAAAGGTCAAAAAGTGGGTTGTGACCCAGTTCTTGAAAATCTCCACCCCTTCCCGAAAATAGTTGCAATAATCCTCCCACTCATCAGCCCATGAAATACCAAGCCCATAAAAACTAACCACCACATATTTGGGGGCCTCTCATCTTCTAAGATGGGACTTGCCTGGTGGCTCAGTGGTGAAGAATGTAGAAGGCGCAAGTTCAGTCCCTAGGTTGGGAAGATCTGGAGAAGGAAATGGCAACACACTCCAGTTTTCTTTCTTGCCTGGGAAACCGTATGAACAGAGGGGCCTGGTGGGCTACAGTCCACGGGGTCACAAAATTGTCAGACACACTGAGCAACTAAACAATAATGACAAATGTCAAGATCATCAACCCATAGTTTAATCAGGCCTCAGACTTGCACCAGGCATGTCTCCTCGTAGGAGTTCTGTATACGGTGCCTCGCTTTCTTTGTCTGTAAAAAGATAAAGAGGTTGGAGGACCCCCTTGATACCTCCCTCGAGAAAAAAGGCATTTGCAATAAAGTTAAAACATCACTGAAATAACAGTAGATATTGTGTGTATGTATGTGTTTTTAGTGCTGTAAACCCTTAAAAATGAGAAGCACAAGAAAAGAGATCACCTCAAAAAATTATGGAAGTTGGAAAGCAGATGGACCAGTGATAAAGGACTTAACAGACCCAAGAAAACTCACTGCTAATGTGCAACAAGGAAAGCCAGCCACCCCATAGTTGATACCCCAGAATTGCTCAGAAGCTCAGAAGTTAGAGTATCAGCTGTTTCTGGAGATAAAAATAAAGGTGGCAACTAAGATAAAGAGGGGTTGAAAGCTGTTTAAAAAGCAGTCCAATATTCTATCCCCTAACCTGGCAAAGTACTGGAGACTCAATAACCTCCAGCCAGAGATCATAAAACAGAGGGCCTGTCAGCTGGGGCACCTGGCTTTTTTCAGGGTGTCCCCAGCTTTTCCTCCTCCTGTTTCAGGATGCTTGTAACAAAGACTGTACCATTCTGGCAGGAGATTAGAATGACTTCTCTGGGGAACCTGACCGGACCAAGAAGACCGACCCAAAGATACTGACCCTGGAGGTTTCCCATCCAAACCTCTGACCAGAACACCCTCCAAGGAAGAACCTCCATCCAGACACTTCCAGTTAGCTGATTCTAGCCCCACTCTTAAATGTTAGCAGACGGCCAAGCGTCACTGTGCCGGCGATCAAAACAACTAACAAATTGGAAGAAACAGTATGCTGGGAGGAGAAAACTCAACCATCACACATGTTCTCGAGGGTCAGAGGACAAGGATTGTAAACATGGAACAAGATATTGAAAACGATGAACATTCAGAAAATTAAAGGGACACTTGGAAATTTTAAAAAAGCAGGAAATGATAAGTAAAAGGACTAGATAAAATTGAGGAAATCTCTCTGAAGGTAGAGCAGAAAAATGGCAGGATAGAAAAGTCAGGTAGAAAAGATGAGAAAATTATAGGGCTAGGAGGCCCAACATCCAGAAAGAGAGCCCAGAATACAGAAGGCAGGAAATCACCACCATGGTGATAACCTCTGAAAAATTCTTGAACAGGACTTGAATCCCCAGACTTCAGAGGCCACTACATTGCCAACACAGGGCAAGCACACCAATATCAAATTTCCTGAACAAAGAGAAAGTTCTTCACGCTTCCAGAAAGAAATTACTGTCACCTTTTACAAAGAACAGGAATTGGAATGACTGCGCTTAAGGCCCACGGGACTCTAGAAGGAAGTGGAACAGCACCTTTACGATTCTAAAGGAAAACTTATTTCCAGCCTAGAATTCTGTAAAACCTACATATCAACTGAGAAAGAATAAAAATAATCAGATATCCAGGGTTTCAAAATCACTTCCGTTTCCCCCTTTTTAGGAAGCCACTGGAAGAATGTGCTTTACCAAGTGAAAACAAAGAAGTTGAAGTTAGGAAAACTGAGGTTCGACACTCTAGGGAGATGAATGGACTCCCCTGGCCACTGATGAAGGGAGATCCCAGAGTAGCCCGAGTGGATCAGGAAAACCCGTCCACTCTGGAGTGGGTTGGGAGGCGCTGGACCTTCTTAGCAAGAGGAAGACCCAATGCCTGTGTCTTGAGGGGAAGTGAAGTGGCGAAGGGCAAGACATCCACTTGTCATCATTCCACGTAAAACGAAGCAAACAGGAAAACAAGACAGTTAATCCAGGGGGGCAGAAAACTTGGCAGGAAAGGAAATGTAATCATCCTTTGCACATTTCTCAGCAACAGAGAATGTTTATTGAATCATCATAATAAAAATACTGAAGATTGTCCTAACCACAATTAGCATGTCTCACTGTAGGGATACTGGAGGATGGGAAGGGTATGTGTGTGGTGGGGGCAGGGGAGGAAGGGTACGAAATCTTCATCCCTCGTAGTGAGAGGTTAACAGACCTAAAAACGAAGCATCGAGATCAACTGTATACCATAAAAAAGAACAAAACTGTGCCATTTGTAGAGATGTGGATAGACCTAGAGACTGTCATACAAAGTGAAGTCAGGCAGAAGTAAATGAGTATCATACATTATGAACACACATATGTGGAATCTAGAAAAGAATGGTTCTGATGATCTTATTTGCAAAGCAGAAATAGAGACACAGACATAGAGAATAAATAAATATAAATATATATATATATCAAGGGGGGTGTGGGGTGAATTAGATTCGGGATTGACATATATACACTATTGATACTATGTATAAAATGGATAACTAATAAGAACCTACTTTATAGCACAGGGAACGCTACTCAGTGCTCTGTGGTGAACTAAATGGGAAGGAAATCCAAAAAAAGGGGGATAATGTAAATGGATACCTGGTTGACTTTGCTGTACAGCAGAAACTAACACAACATTGTAAAGCAAGTATACCGCAATAAAAAAAGACACCCCCCAAAAAAGAAAAGACTGGCTGTATAGGCTGATAGAGATAAATACTAAGGTATGCATGTATGTACATGTTAGTTGCTCAGTCGTGTCCGACTTTTTGCGACCCCATGGACTGTAGCCCACCAGGCTCCCCTGTCCATGGGATCCTCCAGGCAAGAATACTAGAGTGAGTAGCCATTCTCTTCTCCAGGGAATCTTCCAACCCAGGGATTGAACCCAAGTCTCTCGCTTTGCAGGCAGATTCTTTACCATCTGAGCCACCAAGGACGCCCCAAAATACTAAGGTAGTTGATTAACAGAAGTGAGAGCATTTCCTTTCAGAAAGACATGGGATGAAATGCTGGTTTCTCTTTTAATTATGTGGCAGGGTTGTTTGACTATGAACTGACTGCATATAAAACTATAATAACAGTGAGAATAGAAACACTGGTGAAATAGTATCATCTGATTAACATTTCTATTGATATATTCAAATTTCAGCTGAAGGGCTAAGTCAGCATCCTGCCTCACCGAAAGATAATGACTTAGAAAAATCCTTGTTTGGTGGTTATCTGAGAATTGCAGAGATGAAGACTTGTACCAATCGGAGCTGCCTTTTCCTTTATTTCCTCTCTAGATTATCCTCTCGACTTGAACCACAGCGAATCCTTCCTACAGACCACGACTTTTCTTCCTGAAGACTTCACCTACTTTGCAAACCATACCTGTCCCGAAAGGCTCCCTTCCATGAGTGAGTAGAGTGCTTGCTTATCTTCCTCTGCTTTTAAAACCGATGTCCTTCTATTCGATTAAAATAAAAGGGAGAGTGTTCTTGATCTCTCGATATGTCTACTTACAGAGAGATTATAAACTCCTCCTGGCCCTTGGAAATAGGAACTATGAAGGTTGCATGTGTCCTGGCTCCTCTGCAGCCCTTCTGCAGGGTTGCCTATGTTCTGGTGCCATTTCCCACCACATTTTTCACTCTTTGCTTTACATGTTCCACGTCCTTTTTAACTTGAGGTCTGTTAAGATACCCTTGAGAAAGTGTAGGCAACCAGCTTTGTCTTTTACTGTAAATCTCACACTGATTGTATAACTCATTTAATATGAGGGAAGTTATTTTCTTAACAAAGTGCTGGTTAAGAAAAATTCTTGCATCTTTTCTTTCTCTTCCTTTTTCCTCTTCCCCTTCCCTTCTTAGAATCTCGTGTGTAATCTAGAGCAATGACAGTGTACTGTTACACCTTTCCTGTGCTTTGGGGCTTCTTGGACTGTCTTCTTCCTGACTTGAGTTCGAGATGATGCATGTTCTGAGTTTGGCCATGACCAGTCAGGGTCACTGATTAGTGAATCGGGACAGCGTGTCTGCACTCGGCTCAGGAGCACACAGAGATGCTATCAAGCTCAGCTGCTTTTCTCCTTCCTCTTTGAGAAGTTCAGCTGCTTTTGTATTTGGTCTTCATTTCTATATCCTTGGTGGAAGCAGAACTCCCAAGTCTTTATTTCTTGGTTTGCCGCTTTACCCAGTAATAGGGATGAACTGAAACCCAATGGGTTGGGAAGCAGACGTAGGGACCCCCTATCCTTGTTAAAAAACACAACCCACTGAAAAAGCACTGAACCATGCCAGAGATTACAACCCTGAACATAGGAATTTCGTGGCCTCTTACTATTTTTTTCCCCCATCTCTGTTCAGAGGGCCCGATAGACATAAACATGAGTGAGATTGGAATGGATGCCATCCATGAACTCTTCTCTAAAGACCCAACCATCAAGCTGGGCGGTCACTGGAAGCCGTCGGATTGTGTGCCTCGATGGAAGGTAGGGTGGGGTCAGACTCCAGGTGCTGGGAAGCCTACCTGGACTTGCTGTCATGTCAGTCACCCTGGATTCCACTCTGACATTTTGTAATTTGCACCCTACTTACCACTTACTGCAAAGGATTTGCATCTGATGGGAACATAACGGAGGAGTGGGTTTCCCTGAGGACTCTGCTGTAGCCGCAGACATACGCATTGTTCTGGTCACTGAACCAGGACCCTTTTTCTTGCTTCCAGGAATATTGGCTAAGCAGTGGGGGGAGGGGGGTGGTGGGTCTCTCCTGATAGATTTGCAGAAGCCATCTTCACAAATTCAGTACTTTATGCTTTATTTGGCATTATTGCCATGAATCTAGTGGAGTAAAACGCAGAACTATCTAGCCTGACTATGAGAATTGTTTAGTTTTTTTTTCTGCATGACTGTAATCAGGAGACATCAGTAGTGTGGCTCAAGCTTGACAGTGACTTAAGTCAATTCTTTGAACAAGTGTTTAGTAAAGTGCTTATTCCCTGCCAGCCCTGTGAGATGCTGTAGTGCAGCAGTGATCAAGTGCATCTGGAACAAAGCAGCGTTTCCACTCCATCACCGGGATGTAAAACCAGCTTAATGACCAGCGTTGAATATATACATATAGATGTTTTTTCATGTCAGTTAAAAGTGTTCATTTAGTATATGTGTTGATAATATGGGGCTTCCCAGGTGGCTCAGATGGTAAAGAATCCACCTGCAATGTGGGACAACCCCTGGGTTGGGAAGATCCCCTGGAGAAGGGAATGGCTACCCACTCCAGTATTCTTGCCTGGAGAATATACAAGACACAGAACAAGGCTTTGCTCTCATAGGGAGGAGTGTTAAGACATCTCACCTACCCTCCTAATCTCTAGTGGTTGGGACAAGCACACCCACATTGTTCTAAAACAAGCTGCGCTAGAATAAAGAAACAGGAGATACTATTGACATAAAGGGTGACTGCAGAGAAGTGGAGGGTAAGGCAGCTCCCTGGAAGCCCCAAGCGAGCTGGGCCCCAGTGCTCCGGGAGCAGTTGAGGGGACTCGCTGACCAGGTGGCCTCTGTCGCTATGACCCGCTGCAGGTGGCCATCCTTGTCCCCTTCCGGAACCGCCACGAGCACCTCCCAGTCCTGCTCCGACACCTCATTCCCATGCTCCAGCGCCAGCGCCTGCGGTTTGCATTCTATGTGGTGGAGCAAGTAAGTGGCCCTTTCTTCTCGCTCCTTTCTCTTCCAAGACTACAATTGCGAGAGTGTCAAGCTGATCCATCCTTGGGGTTAAGAACCCATAAGATCGAAAACTCACGATTGAGTGGCTCTGTGTGCGGCAGGGAGCTGAGGGCATCCTGCACTCCTCCGTGGAGATGTTCAGTACTAGCAGGTCTGAGTGCTGCCTGGAGCTTCGTTTACCCTTGAACAAAGGCCTCTTGTGGGCTGGTTTTGCTGGAACTGCTTTGGGTATTGTCTTTACATTTCAGACCCAGGAAGTTCCTGGGAGATAAGGGGCTGCAGGTAGAAATGGCTGTGTTGTTCTTCCTTCCATGTAGTGGGTGGGATACCCTTCTAAATGCCGTTACACAGCTGACTCTGCCTTCAAACGGCCTTGGGAGAGAGAGGCTTAGGTTTATCCTTATTAGCCTTTTTTATTCCTGAGGAAGTTGAGGCCAGAGGTCAAGTGATGGTGAGTCAGTGATGAACCGGCAGGACCCACCACCCTTCCGGCCCAGTGATCTCTCAATAAGCTCTCTTTTAGGCAGGGCTGAGGCAGCAAAGATTCTTCTTCAAGAGTCCTTTAAAAATAAAGTTCTGCTGCTTTTAGGTTGGCACCCAACCCTTTAATCGAGCGATGCTTTTTAATGTGGGTTTTCAAGAAGCAATGAAGGACCTGGACTGGGACTGCCTCATTTTTCATGACGTGGATCACATACCAGAAAGTGATCGTAACTATTATGGATGTGGACAGATGCCAAGGCACTTTGCGACTAAACTGGATAAGTATATGTATCTGTGAGTACCATTTCCTTTTAATTAAAGAGGTTAAATTTAGAAGGATGATGAAAGGTGCAAGGATGACCAAATCAAATTAGCTCCAACGTGAATCGCAATCTACTGATGAATGGATAAACGAAATGTAGTATATCCATCCATATGATGGAATGCTGTTTGGCAATAAGAAGAAATGAAGTACTGATTTGTGACAGCCTGGAGGAACCTAGAAAACGTTATGCTCAGTGAAAGACAACTAGCTACAAAAGACCGAGTATTATGATTCAGTTTGTATAAAATGTCCAGAATAGGCAAATCTGTAGAGACAGAAGGAAGAACAGTGGTTGTATAGGGTTGAGAAGAGTAGGGAGAAATGAGTGACTGACTGCTGCTGACGGGTACAAGGCTCCTAGGATGGTGGGGGTGGTGGTGATGAAATTAATTAACACTGATTGTGGCCATGGTTGCAAATCTCCATGAATATATTAAAAAAAAAATTGAATTTTACACCTTAAATAAGTAAATTAGGGACTTCTCTGGTGGTCCAGTGGCTAAGACTCCATGCCCCCAATGTGGGGGACCAAGGTTTGATCCCTCGTTGGGAGACTAGATCCCACATACTTCAACAAAGATCAAAGACCCCACCTGCTACACTCAGACCAAACCAATCAATCAATAAATATTTTTAAAAAATAATAAATGGGTAAGTTATATGGTATGTCAGTTCTGTCTCAATAAAGCTGTGATTTAAAAAAAAATCAGTTAGAAAAGAAATTTAACTAGCTACTCGGGTTGATGCATTTTGGCCCGAGGAAACCATTTCAGGTGGTTCGGGGCAGTAGCACAGAGAGTATTGTTTTACTTAAGACTTAGTTCTCCCATGAGATGGCCTGTTCTTGGGGGGGGAAGGAGAACACCCTTTCATGCACGGATAATTGATGCCATACATCTCCTTTTAGGCTTCCTTATACTGAGTTCTTTGGCGGAGTGAGCGGCTTAACGGTGGAACAGTTTCGGAAGATCAATGGCTTTCCTAATGCGTTCTGGGGGTGGGGTGGAGAAGATGACGACCTGTGGAACAGGTATTGCCCTTCTGATGTCTTCTAGAAATGCTCCCTTAGGCTCTCCAGACTAGCACTGTCTAGTAGGAATATGACGCGTTCAGTTCAGTTCAGTCGCTCAGTCGTCTCCGACTCTTTGAGACCTCATGAATCTCAGCACGCCAGGCCTCCCTGTCCATCACCAACTCCCAGAGTTCACTCAAACTCAGTCCATCAAGTCTGTGACGCCATCCAGCCATCTCATCCTCTGTCGTCCCCTTCTCCTCCTGCCCCCAATCCCTCCCAGCATCAGAGTCTTTTCCAATGAGTCAACTCTTCTAATGAGGTGGCCAAAGTACTAGAGTTTCAGCCTTAGCATCATTCCTTCCAAAGAACACCCAGGGCTGATGTTGTTTAGAATGGACTGGTTGGATCTCCTTGCAGTCCAAGGGACTCTCAAGAGTCTTCTCCAACACCACAGTTCAAAAGCATCAATTCTTCGACGCTTAGCTTTCTTCACAGTCCAACTCTCGCATCCATACATGACCACTGAAAAACCATAGCCTTGACTAGACAGACCTTTGTTGGCAAAGTAATGTCTCTGCTTTTCAATATGCTCTCTAGGTTGGTCATAACTTTTCTTCCAAGGAGTGTCTTTTAATTTCATTGCTGCAGTCACCATCTGCAGTGATTTTGGAGCCCAAAAAAACAAAGTCTGACACTGTTTCCACTGTTTCTCCATCTATTTCCCATGAAATGATGGGACCAGATGCCATGATCTTCATTTTCTGAATGTTGAGCTTTTAAGCCAGCTTTTTCGCTCTCTCACTTTCATCAAGAGGCTCTTTAGTTCCTCTTCACTTTCTGCCGTAAGGGTGGTGTCATCTCCGTATCTGAGGTTATTGATATTTCTCCTGGCAATCTTGATTCCAGCTTGTGCTTCTTCCAGCCCAGTGTTTCTCATGATGTCCTCTGCATATAAGTTAAATAAGCAGGGTGACAATATACAGCCTTGACGTACTCCTTTTCCTGTTTGGAACCAGTCTGTTGTTCCATGTCCAGTTCTAAGTGTTGCTTCCTGACCTGCATATAGGTTTCTTAAGAGGCAGGTCAGGTGGTCTGGTATTCCCATGTATTTAATTTTCAATGTTTTGGTAGCTCCATTTAGAAAGATTTAAAAAAGGAAAAAGGTGAAATTAATTTATTATATTAATAAAAATATTTTAACAATTATACTTACTGCAGTATATCCAAAACAATACCATTTCAACATGCAATCCATATAAAATTTATTTTAATGTAAAATATTAATGAGATATTCTACATTCATTTTTTTTCTTAATAAATCTTAGAAATCTGGTGTGTACTTTACATGCATAGCCCATTGCACTGAAACCTTCCCAAACCAGAGGTCAGATATGAGTTATATTTACACAGATTTATCCTTGCCATCAGGTAAGGCTCATATTTTAAGTCTGTAGGAACAATCTCGTGTGTGAGTAGTATCAAATAGTATTTTTGTACAGTAAGTAAATAATAGGGGCTTCCCTGGTGGCTCAGCAATAAAGTATCCACCTGCCAGTGCAGGAGATGCCGGTTCAATCCATGGGTCGGGAAGATCCCCTGGAGAAGGAAAAGGCAACCCACTCCAGTGTTCTTGCCTGGGAAATCCCATAAACAGAGGAGCATGATGAGCTACAGTCCATGAGGTCACAAAGAGCTAGACACAACTGAGCCACTAAACAGCAGCCCAGCAACTATGCCATTTTTACATAAGGGATTTGGGCATCCTCGGATTTTAGTAACTGCAGGGAGGGTGCTGGAACCAGTCCCCCCACATGGAGACTGAGGAACGACTATATATCACAATGAGAGTATAATTTGGATTCAGAGGAGGTTGGTAAAAATTCAGATAATATAGAAGTGTATAAACAAAAGGGGCTTCCCTGGTGGCTCAGCGGTAAAGAATCCACCTGCCATGCAGGAGTCGTAGGAAATGCAGGTTTGATCCCTGGGTCAAGAAGATCCCCTGGAGGAGGGCATGGCCACCCACTCCATGGACAGGAGCTTGGCAGGCTACAGTCCATAGGGTCGCCAAGAATTGGACACAACTGAAGTGACTTAGCATGCACGCACGCATATAAACAAAAGAGTGTAAGTCCTAATCCCCATTGTTATCCTGTTTCCTTCCCAGGAAGTAGCCATTTGAACAAGCAGTTTCTTTATAGTTCTTTCTATTCATACATAAACAACCTAGACACATCCCTTCTCCCCTTCCAATCATGTCAATACAGAGAGCCATTTCATTATTATTACAATTACGTGGTATTTCCTTGTGTAGACAGATAGCAATTTATTTTTAATTCTCTCCTATTGATGAACAGTGTTGTTTAATTTTGAGCATCTTTTGTTCACATGAGCAAATATTTCTGTAGGTTAATTTCCTGGTCGCAGAACTGCAGAGTCAAGAAGTAAATGCACTTTAAAAATTTTGATAGTTATTGTCTGATTTTCCTCCAGAAATTGCAAAAGTATTGTGACCAACAGTACATAAGCGTACAAATTTTCTTACCGCACCACCTGCTTTTGGATATAAACGACCATTGAAATTTGTGCCCCATTTCAGCACAGCAGCTCCTGGACAATTCTTTCTCAGTCTGATAGGTAAAAATGGCATCTCATCCTTTTAATTTGGGTTTCTTAGGAACCTGGTGAGGATGAGCACCTTTTCCATACTGGTTTGACTGGTTTCTGAATCTAGTTGGGCTCCCCTCGGACATCTGGTCTGCTGGCTCATCTTGCTCGTTCCCCAGCTCAGCAAGGAGTCCCTCAGGCCAGGAATGTGTGACTGGTTTTCCCCAGCACCCCCACACAATTCCAGGCACACAGTAGGCATTTCATACATATTTATCAAATGAGAGGGAGAACACATCTTCACCCTGTCAGCCCTCCGTATCCGCGGGTTCTGAATTTGAGGATTCAACCAGCTATGGATTAGGGGGGTGGGGGTGCAGAATTCCAAAAAGTTCCAAAAATCAAAACTTGGATTTGCTCCCCACAAGCAACTATTTACATAGCATTGACGCTAGAGATGATTTAAGGTCTGCTGGAGGATTTGTGGGGGTTATATGCAGATACTGTGCCATTTTAGGCTTCCCAGGTGGCTCAGAGGGTAAAGAATCCACCTGCCAATGCAGGAGACATAAGAGACACAGGTTCCATCCCTGGGTCAGGAAGATCCCCTGGAGAAGGAAATGGCAACCCACTCCAGTACTCTTGCCTGGTAAATTCTGTGGACAGAGTAGCCTGGTGGGTTACAGTCCATGGAGTCACAGACGAGTCAGAGACAGCTTAGCAACTAAACAACAAACAAGCTGACCCAGAGGGGGCATGTGTGCACCTGTCTGCAGGGGGACCCACATGGTTGTACCTGTCACTGAGACCCCATGTCAAACCTCGGGAATTTTTAATTTCTCTTTTTTTTGCAAAACTTTTCATATTGTAGACTTCTTTTCTAAAACCATGAACTTATCCAGAGGGAAAGTGACTTGAATATATAGATGCAAAAGAAGCACTGTTGTTCAACTTGGCGTTCCTCAGCCTTAGGATAGGTTTGGCCTCACCTGTCAGACTTGATCATTTTACCCATCTTCTTTTTCTTGGACAGAGTCCAGAATGCAGGCTATTCTGTGAGTCGGCCAGAAGGTGACACAGGGAAGTATAAGTCCATTCCTCATCATCATCGAGGAGAGGTCCAGTTTCTTGGAAGGTTGGTGCAGTTTTTTGTATTCCTCATACAAAAGTCCTGTATTTCCAGGTCCTCAAGCATGGCAGTCCCTGGGCTTGCTCCTCACCCCTTCCAAGGTCTTGTTCAGACAGCTGTGTGAGAGTTCCTATTTATCACTCACTTAAGTGTGAGGCAGGTGTTTGGGGGCAAAATGATACTATCGGTGAAAAATGTGATTGTAAGATCTTTTAAGGAAATTACTCCTCCTCCTCAAGCTTTGTAAGTTGTCTGCGCTGTAGCCTTCAGGGAGTTGGAGAAAAACCCTTTGGGGTCAAAGTCTGTGTAAACTCACGCTCATGTGACAGAGTTTGGCACCCTCTCTGCGAGCTCGGTTCTGGAAGGGTGTCCCGGAGCCTCTGTGTGGCTGCAGCTGCTTTATCACCCTGTACACCTTCAATGAAACAAACTCCAGGTCAGGCTGAGCAGAGGCGAGTGGATGGCGTGCGTCTCCAGGTGCTCGGGAGTGGCTCTTTCTGTCTTTCGTTAATTAATTTCGTTAATTATTCGGTAATAATTCCTCACGACAGTCGATCCGACTGCATGAACTGTTTTCCTGGGGAGTAAGAGGGCACTGAATACAGACGGAACTTTCTCGTCCCCCCATGTAACATCTTACCTCCGCTTCCCCACTCGGATCTCGGGCGAGCCAGGTAGGATTGTGAACCTCGGTTTCCTCCTCTGCCGAGCGGCAGGCGCGTTAAATGAAGTCCAACAGCTCGCGTGAAATAGGTGTTTCCAGTTCTGATAATGGCGCGCAGCCTGGAGGAGCCGAACGGCTGATGCCCCGCCGTGCGGGGCCGGGCAGGAGCGTGGTCTCCCCGCGTTGTGCTGCTCGGCCCCTCGCTCAGAGCCGCCCCCTGTGCCCCCTGCTTCACAGGTACGCTCTGCTGAGGAAGTCCAAGGAGCGGCAAGCGGTGGACGGCCTCAACAACTTGAACTACTTCGCGAACGTCACGTACGACGCCTTGTATAAAAACATTACCGTCAACTTGACACCCGAGCTGGCTCAGGTGACTGAGTACTGAGCGGAGCGGGGACAGTCGTTGGCTCCCCCACCGCCCCCAGCACAGCAGCCCAGGACGCGTCTCGAGGGGGCGCTCCGCAGAGGAAGAGAACAGGAAACCCAGCGCCTCCTGAAGGATCACAGGGTTCAAGGAAAAAAAATGTGAACAGAGCACACGCACAAAAACGCCTTCCCCGTCCGGACCCGCCGGGGTGGAGGGAGGCGGCCGGGAACCGACCTGCCCTTTTCACAAGACCGACGTCTGTCCTGCTGCCCTCCTCCCCGGCCTCCCGCCCCCGTCGTTGCCCCGTCTCAGCCAGGGGCCTCCGCAACCGGAACCGGAACCGGAACCGCCCCGGAGCCTCTCCCCCCGCGAGAACGGCCTGGGCAGCTTCTTGGCCTCCAGAGCAGAGAGGCAGACCCGCCGCAGGGCAGCTGTGTTTTAGGAAGAGCAAAAGGAAACTCCACACAACCATCCTTCTACATCTCCGGTGTCCCCTCTCTTTCTCTCTCTTTTCTAAATTACCTGCTTTGGGTGGGGATTGAGGGTGGAAGGGGAGGGCTTGGGGAAGAGAAATAGACATGCAACAATCACTTCTTGAAGAAGTATAATTGTAAATAAGCCATGTAAAATGCTTTTTTTTTTTTTTAATTTAATTTTCTAGCCGGCTCCAACTCAAACCGAGGGTTTATACATCAGATCCTGTATTGGTTTGGCAGACGCAGGAACTCGGCTAAAAGGGAACGACAGCATCTCCCCGGTTGTTGTCACTGTGGAAGGGAGTGGATATAGAGCATGTCATGGCAGAACGGAACAGTACAGTCGTTATTGCCAGTGGCCAACTTCTGCCTCACCTCCCATCCCCTTTTCCGAAAGCGTTGCTCTTGACTTTGGCTTTGGTTTTCTCTTTCCTGTTGGGCAGTCCTTCCCGGTCCTAGCCTTGTGCTGAACAGGAAGCTGTGTTAGGATAGTGCTCTCCTGCCTGAAGCAAACCCTTCAGGTGGGCCCACTGCGCACCGCTGGCTCTCTCACCTTGGTGTCTCATCCTTTCTTTGGCATCAGGAGAGAGTGGGGTGTTGGTTTTTCCTACTTTCTGATTCTCTCTCTTTCTTTCGCTTGCTCTTGTGGACCGTGGCCACAGTTTCTGAAATCTGTGCCTAAATTACCAACCAACTTCAGTGATTCCTCTGAATATTCCCCTCTTTGTTTTCTGGAAAGTTTTTTCTTTTTTTGGTCAACATTATTAACTAGTATTGGGTTGGCCAAAAAGCTCACTTGGGTCATTCTGTACCATAGTACGGGAAAACCCACATGAACTTCTTGGCGAGCGCAATATATGGACTCATGAGCAACTGAATGATGTGGAACTTAGCCAGGGAGCAGGTGACACTTGTGTGCTGCGGGTCAACTGGGATCCAGGCTAGACCAAATCAAAGCTTTGGGATTAGATTAACAAAGCTGCCGGACAGACAGACATAGGAGCCCACGTGCTCCTTTCACACCCCCGTGTGCTTTTTTGAAGTCAGATTCTAAATTGCATTTGAATTTGTGCCTCTCTGTTTTCCCCTGAGCCAAATCCCTCACCTAATAGTCCCCTTTGGCTCCTGCAGAATTCTGAGAAATACCAGGTTTCCCCCATCCTTTTCCATAAAACATATTTATGTATCCATACTAAAGAGTACTTTCTGAGGAGTACTTAATGGTTTTTGTTTTTTTTTAATTGCCTTGTTTGCCTTCAGTTTCCTTAATTTTCATGGTTTACATGGATGTGTGTGTAGGGGCTATATTTGTGTATATACATGTGGGTTGGGGTTTTTGCATGTATGGGTTCCATGGACGTATGATCCCCACAAGCTGTGGGAGTGATTGGCCAGGCCTTGTTTTTTTTAATGTGTGTTCTTGTTCTTTCGAAGAAGAGAATGCTATTTAGAAAAGAAATCACATTGCAAAGCTCTTACCAGCTCATATGAGAGAGCAGATTCCTGCCCTTGAGCACGCTGGTAAGTTGTTATAATGTTTTAAAAGAGTTTTGAGCATTTCATGCTTTAAAAGACCTTCACAGGGAACACAACACACGAAGTTCGTTTGGTTTTCCTTTGACATAAGGTGCATAAAGCAATAAAAATTTCTTTCCCCCTTCCTCCATGCGCCCCCAGGCCTCTGTGCTGGCCTGGCCTCTTCTTTCTCTGAGAGCTGTGAGCTGCTTTCAGTGTGACAAAATTAAGATGTCCTTTGGAAGAATTTGCCAGGGCAGACTGGTCATTGGTCAGGGATGGCCCATGTTTGAAGCCTTTCATTAGCATATTTGCCATAAGAACAAATGCTGGCAGAAAGCTAACAACACCTGATTTGACAAAGAAAATGCTGGCTTGAGGACAAAAGGAAAAGTCTGTCTAGGGCTGGAAGTTGGGTGACTTAAATCATCTTGCAATCATGTGTGAGTTTGTTTTATCTGTGTGAAATCTCTTACTGTGCACTGTTAATCATTTATCCACTAAACTGAGTGGGGAAACGTAAAAGCAAAAAAAAAAAAAACCACAGCCAGCCCCGTGTGCTGTTGATAGCGTGAAATTATCATGTTAAACAACAAGAACCAAATGTGACCTTGCACATATTTTGGCAGCTGAAATTCCTTAAGGCTATCAAATGGATGACCCCTTAAATCAGCCTTGTCTTTTGATTGCAGTGTGCAAGGAAAAGTTTTCTTTCACGCTGATTTTTTTGAGGGGGAGGGAGTGTCCACAAAGCTATTCATTTTGACAATACAGGGCCTCCCCTAAGAGCCGCTCCACCACAAACACCTATAGCTGAACGCCAGCCACGTGGACTGATGGTATCCACTCACCAATGACGATGACATTGAACTAGCTTATTTCCATCACTACGATTTTTTGAGCTTGCTCTTATGTTTTAAGAGGTGCCAGGGGTACATTTTTGCACTGAAATCTAAAGATGTTTTAAAAAACACTTTTCACAAAAATATAGTCCTTTGTCATTACATTATTTACTCATGTGTTTGTACATTTTTGTATGTTAATTTATGAATGATTTTTTCAGTAAAAAATACATATTCAAGAACCAAACCTTGGTGATCGTCTCTTTTTGTCCAGGACAGTTTGACTTCTTAGAGTCTTGGCTTCTGCTTTAGCGGGGCTGACCTCAGGGTGGTCCTGAGAGAAATACTGCCAACCCAAGCCCTGCAGTCAGGCCAGTTGAGTGAAAAACGATGCTGATGTAACCAAAACCTCAAACCCCCCGTGCTATGGGGCATCCGCCCACACTTGGGTCTTCATTCAAGAACTGGCCCAGGAAGGGGATTCCCTGGTTAGGATTTCATGTTTCCACTAAAGGGGCCACAGGTCCAATCCCTGGTTGCAGAGCTAATATCCTGCCTGCAAAGTGACCACAACAGCAAAAGATTTAAAAAGGGGCTTCCCTGGAGGCCTAAGCTTCCCTGGTGGCTCAGATGGTAAAGAATTGCCTGCAGTGCAGAAGAGCTGGGTTTGATCCCTGGGTCGGGAAGATCTCTTAGAGAAGGGAATGGCAACCCACTCTGGTATTCTTGCTTGCAGAATCCCACAGACAGAGGAGTCCATGGGTTCGCAAAGAGTCAGACACAACTGAGCAACTTAACGCTTTTATTTTCCCTGGTGATCTAGTGGTTGACTCCACACTTCCACTGCATGGGTCACAGGTTTGATCCCTGGTCAGGGAACTAAAATCCCACTTACCCACAGGTGTGGCCAAAAAAAAAGGAATTGGCTCAGGTAATGCCCATCAAGTCAAATCAGACACCTAGACAAGGGATAGGGGAGGGTCGATGGAGTTTGCCTCCAGAAGGTCCTCAGGCCAGTCTAGAGTTTGCCATCTGCCTGTGTCTACTTGGAGGTTGTAATCATAGCTTTTTTTTTGTTGAAGGTTTACCACTGACTAATATTCTGTGGAAAGTTCTGTGTCCAG
The DNA here is from genome assembly GCF_014754425.2 of Oryx dammah. NCBI lineage: Eukaryota > Metazoa > Chordata > Mammalia > Artiodactyla > Bovidae > Oryx > Oryx dammah. Next base: position 5,679,447 of record NW_024070194.1, read on the forward strand.
GTCCTAGGGATATAACGATTAGCAAAATAATAGGTCAGTGGCCTCGTGAAGCTTACCTGTTCATTTCTCCTCCTGCACTCCTGATGGAAGGTAGGATTTAAATGACAACCACACTAAGTGCCATAAGGGAGGTAACTATAGACCGTGAGTGCATGGTTGGGAAGGCATCCCTGAGGTGCAGTGGGTGAGCTGAGGCGAGGTGAACAGGGTACCCCGGTGAGGAGAGGGCAGAGCAAAGGGCACAGTGGGCAGTGTTGGGCTGGGGCGATGGATAGGGCCAGACTGCAGTGCAGGCCCTGTGAGCCCAGGTAAAGCATTTGGGTTTGATCTTTACAGCAGTGGGTTCAAGCATTTCCAGTAAGCAAGGCTGTGTGATGTAAAGTGAAAAAAACAGTGACAGTGTTAGACACTCAGTCGTGTCGGACTCTTTGCGACCCCATGGACTGTAACCTGCCAGGGTCCTCTGTTCATGAGATGTCCCAGGCCAAGAATACTGGCCTGTGTAGACATTTCCTTCTCCAGAGGGTCTACCCCACCCAGGGATCGAACCCGCACCTCCTGCATTGCAGGCGAATTTTTTACCGTCTGATCCACCAGGGAAGCTGATGTGATGTAAGTAGAGGGTAATTTGAACAGATGGCTGGCAGCAGGGAGAATGGCATATTATAGAGGAACAAAGGAGACGTAAGGGCCCCAAACAGGAGAATGCTGTCCTGGTGGGGGCGGAATGTGTGGGATGGCAGGATGCTGACGTCATCCAGGACCCAGGCACACGTTGGTGTTGGGGTGGAGGAAGCCACTACTAGCTTCCCCACTTGTATGGATGGGAGGGCCATTTTCATGAGACAAGGGCACTGGAATTGGATCAGTTTCATGACGAAGATCACAAGATCAATCACAAGTGTGTTGACTTCAGGGAGTTTTGAGAAAACCAAACCAAAACAGCTAACAGGCTGTTCTACATTTGCTGGTTTGGGTGGCTCAAAGGAATGGTCAGGACCACAGATGGATCTGTGGGTCTCTGGACTAGGAGATAAGTGAAGATCCTGGCAGACTACCGTCCATGCGGCTGCGGAGAGTTGATCACTAACTGAGCATGCATGCAAGGAGTGGGTGAGATTGCTTAGCGAAGGAGTAGAGCAGGATGGACAGAGGAGAATGGTGTGGCCTTGACCCAGGCCTCTAAGATCTCCATTAGTAATAGTTGGGAAGAAGAGATTGAATGAGCAAGGCAGACAGGAAGAGTGGTAGGAGTGGCTAGGACAGGAAGGTCAAGGGAGATGTTCAAGGCAGTGGTCAACAGCATTGCATGAAGCAAAGAAGTGAAGCAAGATGAGGCGTGAAGATGAATGATTATCAGTGGGGAGGATGCTGGTCCAGGCCAGAGCCAATTTGCTGAATCAAGTCTGCGAGGGATGCCACCCTGGAGAAGACCAAGAAAGGAGATGGAGTAACAGCAATGCAGGCATTTCTTGGATTTCATGTATGGGGGTGAAAAAAGAAGGCTGGGGGTTGGAGGAAGTATGTGAGGCTCAGGGCAGGCTTTGATTTTCCAAGAGAAACTTGAGTGTGTCTTTGAACCCTAGGGAGATGGCCACCTAAGAAAAGTAGCTGAATATACATGAGACAGAGAATAATTCAGCAGGAATGCTCCTGAACTAGTAACAGGTGAGTGAGACCAAAGCAAAAGCCCAAACCAGGAGGAATTAGAAGTCTTTCCAAGCCATCTCCAATAAGCAAACGTCCTGTGAAGACCTATGTTGCTGTTAACAAGGATCCAGGATCCCGTCCAGTAAGTCTCCAGAATCGGAATTCGGCTGAATTGATCTCTGGTTCTACCACTTCCTCCCCACTGAAAGTTTTTTTAATTTAGGGGAAGTCCAGTTGTAAAAATAGTAGTTCCCATTTATTGAGCGCTGCTTCTGTGCCAGGGTCTGTGCTAATTAAGTGCCTTTTGCCCTCTCAGTCTTCAGACCTCCAAGGTGAACTCTGCCCTTCTTTAGAATGCGGTTTCTCAATCTTACCTCCAGACCCTGACCTTTGGGGCCAGATAATTCTTTGTGCAAGATGGAGCAGGGAAGGAGGGTTGGTGTCCTCTGCAGTGTAGAATATGTAGCTGCACTGTGGCCTCTACCATTTAGAGGCTGGTAGCATAGCATGCCTTGCTCCCAGTTGTGACAACCAAAAATGTCACTGCCCTGCTCCCAATTGTGACAACCAAAAATGTCACCAGACATTTCGAGGCGACCACAGGGAGAGCAAAATCCCCCAGCTGGGAACCTCTGCTCTAGAGTTGAGGAACGGAAGCCACTAAAGCCACCGCTTGCCTGAGGTCACGAAACTAGCCAATGGAGCCCCCAGCATTTCAACCCCGTGTGGTTTTTACCCCAAGGTAATTATTGCTCTGAACCCCCAGGCTATTTCTGATGCAACTTCTTTTTTTAGTTCTTGCCTAAATACTCTTAATAACTTTTGTTCACAAACACACCTCACAGATATTTTTATTGTAAAAGTAATGCCTGAACACATGTTTGCTGAACGAGTTTTAGAAACTCCCCTTAGGTTAGCAGTTTAGCTCATGTCTGTATGCACCTATATACCTATGTGCAAGTATAGGGAGATGAAGACAGGTATGTTTTTAAAGAAATATAAATTGTAATTACTTTCGGCTTTCTATCTTAGTATTTCCTGGAGATCCTCTATAATGAAGAGCTTTCGCACAGGCTTCCCTGGTGGCTCAGACGGTAAAGTGTCTCCCTGCAATGCGGGAGACCCGGCTTCGGTTCCTGGGTTGGGAAGATCCCCTGGAGAAGGAAATGGCAATCCACTCCAGCACTCTTGCCTGGAAAATCCCATGGATGGAGGAGGCTGATAGGCTACAGTCCATGGGGTCACAAAGAGTCAGACACGACTGAGCGACTTCACTTTCTTTTCACTTTCGCACATAAAGTTCAAAAACCACCTCCTCCAGGAAGCGGTGCATGGGCACCCAGTCTGCAATGCCTTGGGCCTCATTCACCTTTCTTTTGCTTCTCAAGATTTCTTACTTTGACTCCTACTGTATGTTTGTTCACTGACTGTCGACCCCACCCCAGTGTAATCCCCATGAAGGTAGAGACTTGTTCCCTGCTCTAGCCCAGGCCTGGCGCATGAATACCTGTTGAAGGAATGAATGAACAAATCCGTATTGTCTCTTTGAATGGTTGCATGTGGTAACCTGTCACATGGACGGATGTGATTTATTTAGCTCTTCTGCTCCTGATGGACGTGGCGGCTGTATCCAGTTTTCCACAGTCACATTATATACCGCAGTGAACAGCCGCAGTGAACAGCCACATGTAAATTCGGGTGCACCTATGTAAGCAGGTCAACTTGAGAGTCCAAAAAGTGAAATTGCTAGGTGAAGGATTTGCATATTTTAGATGTTGATGGAACACACCAAATTGTCCTACAAAAAGGCAGCTTGGGGACTCCCCTGGTGGTCCAAGTGGTCAAGACTCCAAGCTCTCAATGCAGGGGGCCCGGGTTCAATCCCTGGACAGGGAACTAGATCCTGCATGCCACAACTAGAGATCCTGAGTGCCATATGAGATTGAAGATCCCACATGTCGTAACTAAGACCTGACGCAGCCAAATAAATAAATATATTCTTAAAGGCATTTTGGATTAACCCTTCTACCATCTGTGCATGACCATGCCCTTTGTATCTTGGTGTGGGCGCGCTAAGTTGCTTCAGTCGTGTCTGACTCTTTGCAACCCCACGGGCTGTTGCCCCAGGCTCCTCTGTCCATGGGATTCTCCAGGCCAGAACACTGGAGTGGGCTGCCACGCCCTCCTCCGGTATCTTCCCCACCCAGAGATCCAACTCGTGCCTCTTACCTCTCCTGAACTGGTAGGTGTTTTCTTTACCACTAGCACCACCACGGAAGACCGTAATCCCGTGGAATTGATTTTGTGTGTGAGATGAGATAGGGGGAAGGGCCAGACTTTTTTTTTCTGAATGGACTGTTAATTGTCCCCATAACATTTGTTATAATATGTAATTTCCTCATTTTTTGAAATATGTCTCAGACATTAAATTTGTTAGCAAGATTCTTACATTCCACCAAGCTCTTTGTCTCATTCTGCAAGCTCTTTGTCTCATTCTGCTTTACATGGTTTATATTTATCCCTACAATATATTTTAATGAGACAAGTACCTCTCATCTTCCATACGCTCCTCCAAACTTTTAGATGTAAGCTTTCCTAGAAGTGGAATATACATACAGAGAAGTCCATAAATATATGTAAATAACTCTTTGAATTGTTAGAGTGAACATATCCTTATTACCTCATCATTGTTAATGACTAAAAATTTCTTGGCTATTTTTATGTATATTTTTATTTTGTATTGGGGTATAGCCAACTAACAAACAATGTTGTCATAGTTTCAGGTTAAAAGCAACGGGACTCAGCCATACACCATACATACACATGAATCCATCCTCCCCAAGGCCTCCTCCCATCCAGGCTGCCATGTAACATTGAGTGGAATTCCCTGTGCTGTAGAATAGGTCTTTGTTGGTCATCCATCTTAAATATAACAGTGTGTACATGTCCACCCCAAACTCCCTAACTATCCTTTCCCCCTATCCTTCTTTCTGGCAAAATTGCAAGTTTGTTTTCTAAGTCTGTTAGGCTCTGTACTGTAAGTAAGCTCATTTGTATCATGTCTTTTTAGATTCCATATATTAGGGATGTCATGTGACCCTTCTCCTCCTCGGTCTGACTTCCTTCACTCAGTATGACCCTCTCTAGATCCCTTCATATTGCTGCAAATGGCGTGATTTCTTTTTTATGGCCGACTAATATTCCAGTGTGTGTATGAACCATGTCTTCTTTACCCATTCCTCTGTTGATGGACATTGAGGTTGCTCCCATGTCTTGGCTACTGTAAACACTGCTGCAATGAATATTGGGGTGCATATATCCTTTCAGATCATGTTTTTCTCTAGATATATGCCCAGGAGTGGGATTACAGGGTCATATGCTAGGTCTGTTTTTAGTTTCTTAAGGAGCCTCCATACTTGCATTTTCTCAATTACAGTGAAATTTAGATTCATTTTCTCAAATTCTATTAAAAAATTATTGTAGGATTACAAAACTGACCTGACATGACATTGAAGTATTAATTTGGGAAGACTTAGTATCTTTACAATATTAAATCTAATCTCCAGAATTACTAAACCCTTTTGCTCAGAGGAAACACGAACTATTCCCTCTAGCTGTGACCAAGTCATGATCCCACAACTGTGTTTTTATTAGGCAGTGGATTCACAACCAAAATACTGTGAAAAAAAAAAAGTCCTTAGGAGTTCCCTGGTGGTCCACTGCTGAGACTTTGAGTTTCCAATGCAGGGGGCCCAGGTTTGGTCCCTGGTTGGGAAACTAGAGCCCACGTGCCACAACTAAGACACAGCGTGGCCAAATAAATAAATAAAAATATTTTTTTAAAAAGAAAAATTCCTAAATGATAGGAAAGCAAATCTGATGGCATCTTTCCATTTTGTTGTATTATTTTGTATTTCATTCCATTACAATTACTCTTTTGACAAAAATGTCCACGATCTTGTCACCAACTAGAAATCCGAGCTCCAAGTTACTTCTCTTGTAGGTGAGCTGGTGTTAAGAAGCAGGCTTTACTAATCGTAAGAGTGCCTTAGATTTATATATTCGCTTTACAGTGAAGCTGCTGTGACGAATGAGGCCCTGTGGGCTGACCACCTACTATGTGATAAGCACTGTGCTAAGTAACTCATATATGTCTTTGCACTTACTCTTCAAAATGACCTCATATGGAAAGTACTGTCCTCTCCTTTTGCAAAAGAGAAAACAGAATCATAGATATGTGATGTCACTTAGGGCCCTACTGAGTGGGATTCGGTGCTAAGCGTGTCAGGCTCTTTCTACATCCAGCTTATCTCACCTAGTTCTTTCTCTGTCAAATTGAGATGGTTCATTTTTGTTGTTGTTCATTCAGCAAATATTTGAGCGCCTACACAATACCTTAGGTCCTGCCGTATACAAGTTCTGGACTGAGTACAGTGTGAAAAACAGAACCCTTATTCTCCAGTACAGTTGGGAAGAAAGACAAACACAAACAGAACCTACTTCATAGTTCAGTTCAGTCACTCAGTCGTGTCTGACTCTTTGCGACCCCATGGTGTATATATATATCAATGTATCATGTCAGGGAGTGACAGGGTGCAGCTAAGATTTCAGTTCTAAACTGTTTTGCCTCCAGAAGTGTTAACAGGGATGTGGAGAAACCTGCAACCCTTGGGCATTGGTGGGAATGTAAAATGGAGCAAATGGTATGGACAATAGTCTTTCTTTGAAAAATTAAAAATAGATTCCCATATAATCCAGCAATTCCACTTCTGGGTATACATATCCGAAAGAATTGACAGTCTCAGAGAAAGAGTTGTACACCCATGTTCATAGCAGTTTTGTTCACAATAGCCAAAAGGTGGAAACAACCCATGTCCATCAACAGAGGAATGGATTAGTAAAATGTGGTACGTATAATGGAATATTATTCAGCCTTAAAAAGAAAGGAAATTCTGACACATGCTACAAAATGGATGAATCTTGAAGATGTTATGCTAAGTGAAATAAGCCAGTCATGTCACAGACTTTGAGAATGAGCTTATGGTTGCCGGTGGGGAAAGAGGAGTGGGAAGGGATGGCTAAGGGGTTTGGAATGGGCACGTACACACTGCTGTATTTAACATGGGTAACCAACAAGGCCCTGCTGAAGAGCATGTGGAGCTCTGTTCATTGTTATGTGGCCCCTGGATTGGAAGGGAAGTTTGGGGAGAATGGATTCATGTGTATGTATGGCTGAGTCCCTTCACTGTTCACCTGAAACCATCACAACATTGTTTGTTAACTGGCTACACCCCAGTACAAAATAAAAAGTTAAAAAAAAAAAAGCCAGTCACAAAAAGACAAATACTCCATTTATATGAGCTTCCTGGAGTAGACAAAATCAGAGACCAGGGGTAGTTCCCAGAGATTGAGGGGATGGGAAAATGAAATTTTATTGTTCAGTGGTAACAGACTTTCATTTTCGCAAGATGAAAAGTTCTGGACATGGTGGCCCAACACTATGGATATACTCAACAGTACTGAACTGTTCATGGGAAAATGGTTAGCGTGGTAATTTTTACATTATGTATATTTTACCACAATTAAATAAAGAATTTTTTTTTTAATACTTATCAAATTCTGCTTCTTGTTAACCCCATCCCATGGGAACTGTGACTATCGCCACTCCAAGTCATGGTAGCCCTTAACATAGTAGGTCCTTGTTAAATATTTATTGAGTCAGCTTGAAAATTAAAAAAGAAAGACTGCTTGGGCTCTGTTCTGTTTTTGATCATCTGTTCAGATGACAGACATAAACGTTTGTCAGACATCGAACGACCTTCACAGAAATGCCATGGCCCCCATCGCTCTAAACCTCTGGTTAGCTCTCCCCAGCCACCGGCCAGGACCGAAGGATGGGCGGTTTCACTGTGACCGGCCGGCCTTCCTGCGGTGTGCCCTTTCTCCGCTGTCAGGCTCACTCGTCCATGTCTCTGTTATCTGTCTCTCTTCACTGTCACTTCCTCTTCCTTTGCGTAGACAGAGCCCAGTGTGTCTGTCTGTCCTTGTTGACTTCCTGCCACGGCGTTGCTATTGTTACCTGGTGAAAAACCGGCCAGCACACATTGTTGGCTTTATTTTTCCTGGACTCCTTTTGTATTGTGTGATCCTCCTTCATCATTCATATTTACCCTACTTCAAGGGTTGGCAAACTCTGGCCAGCTGGCCAGCCTCCGCTTTTTATAAATAAAGTTTTATTGGCACATAGTCATGCCCATTGGTTACAAAGACAGAACTGAGTGGTTGAATTGTGACAGGGACTACGTATGGCAAAGTCTAAAATATTTACTATCTAACCCTTTACAGGAAACGTTTTGCCAGTCTCATGCCTAATTAATTCAGTTAAAAAAATAACATTTAGTAGGTGAGTCTGGCATGTTTTAGGTATCAATAACCTCAGATATGCAGATGACACCACCCTTATGGCAGAAAGCAAAGAACTAAAGAGCCTCTTGATGAAAGTGAAACAGGAAAGTGAAAAAGTAGGCGTAAAGCTCAACATTCAGAAAACTGGCATCCAAGGCATGGCATCCGGTCCCATCACTTCATGGTAAAGAGATGGGGAAACAGTGGACACAGTGGCTGACTTTATTTTGGGGGGCTCCAAAATCACTGCAGATGGTGACTGCAGCCATGAAATTAAAAGACGCTTCTTCTTTGGCAGGAAAGTTATGACCAACCTAGACAGCATATTAAAAAGCAGAGACGTTATTTTGCTAACAAAGGTCCATCTAGTCAAGGCTGTGGTTTTTCCAGTAGCCATGTATGGATGTGAGAGTTGGACTATAAAGAAAGCTGAGTGCCGAAGAATTGTTACTTTTGAACTGTGATGTTGGAGAAGACTCTTTAGTGTCCCTTGGACTGCAAGGAGATCCAACCAGTCCATCCTAAAGGAGATCAGTCCTGAGTATTCATTGGAAGGACTGATGTTGAAGCTGAAACTCCAATACTTGAGCCACCTGATGCGAAGAGCTGACTCATTTGAAAAGACCCTGATGCTGGGAAAGACTGAAGGCAAGAGGAGAAGGGGATGACAGAGGATGAGATAGCTGGATGTCATCACCAATTCAATGGACATGAGTTTGGGTGGACTCCAGGAGTTGGTGATGGACAGGGAGGCTTGGCGTGCTGCGGTTCATGGGGTTGCAAGGAGTCGGACACGACTGAGCAACTGAACTGAACTGAATTGAACGAAGACCCATAGCCCTGGCAGCGAAGCTTGTTGGGACTGACGGTCTTGCTGGCCACCTTCTGGCCTTTGGAGACCTCTCAGGCCCTTTCAAATCTCTTGGTATGCAGGCGAGATGAGAGCAGAGCTGTGATGGAGGAGAAGCAGCTCTGTGAAGCTGCCTTGGCTCAGCAAACTTTCTGTTATGTTGCGAGTTTATCTGGAGTGGCTTTGAGGGTGTTGAAGTTACAGGGAAGAGACAAGGCACTTCTCACAGCCCTTGACGCTCTCACTGACCATGATAACACCCCGGGCCTGAAGCGGCAGATGCCAACGCTTCCTCCTAACCTGGCCCCAGGACCCCATGCTACAGTAGAGACAAGCTGTTTCTTTAATGACCATGATGGCTGAGTAATGATTCATATTCACTATCACCTGTGAATTAGTCTTTCGAGGAAAGACTGTTCTGGGTAGTTTATGCCACTTGTGAAATGAATTCTGCTCCTCGTTCTGGCAGAACAGTTCCCTGGGAGGTTATGAGCTGTGCAGCTCGAGACAGCACAGGTCTGCGCCCTTCTCTCCTTCACCATCGCAGCCCCTGCTTTGTGGGGATGCTGGGCCGGGGTGGGTTGGGGAGGAAGAGGGGAGAAAGAGACTTAAATCTGCTGCTCTTCATTCTAGAAAGAAGGGTGAGGAGAGCGGCTCTATACCTGGATCCCACTTCTACAGAACTCCGCAGCCGGGGAACTTCTCCGAGACTCCATTTCCTTAGCAGGTTCACAGACAGAAAGATAGAGGTAGGGCTTCCCAAGTGGTGCTAGCGGTAGAGAACCTGCCTGCCAATGCAGGGGACGCCAGTGCAGGGGACACAAGGGACGTGGGTTTGATCCCTGGGTCTGGAAGATCCCTTGGAGGAGGAAATGGCACCCCACTCCCATGCTCTTGCCTGGGGAATCCCATGGACAGAGGAGCCTGGCGGGCTATGACCCTTGGAGTCACAGAGGAGACACAACTGAAGTGACTTAGTGCATTTGCATGCACGCATGCACACACACAGACACACACACACGTGTGTGTGTGTGTGCTAGGTCTTAGTTGCAGCATGTGGGATCTAGTTCCCTAAGCAGGGATCAAACTCAGGCCCCCTGCATGGGGAGCAGGGAGTCTCGGCCACTAGACTCCTAGGAAAGTGCCCATATTTTTGTAAGGACAAATTGAAAAGTCAAGAAGTCTGGATAGCTGGATAGGCCTCTCTCTCTCAGTCAACAAATATTTGAAAACAATCTACTGTCACACCCTTCCCTGGATGGCAAGGAGACCTGAGAGTCTTGCCCTCCAGAAGCTTACAGTGTAAACAGGGAAAAAAGACAAGAAACCAGTGAACATGTGGATTCATCTAGTGATGCGACATAAAGAAAAATAACAGAACTGGGACAGTCGGCTGCTCCAAACAGGGTGTTCAGGGATGACACCTGAAATTGAGAGCATGCTCCCAGCAGAGGGAGGAACAATCCTTCAAAACTAACATTCTCAATGTCAGCTTTAAATGCATTCCAATTCTGATCTCCTTTAGGATGGCCTGGTTGGATCTCCTTGCAGTCCAAGGGACTCTCAAGAGTCTTCTCCAACACCACAGTTCAAAAGTAACAATTCTTCGGCACTCAGCTTTCTTTATAGTCCAACTCTCACATCCATACATGGCTACTGGAAAAACCATAGCCTTGACTAGATGGACCTTTGTTGGCAAAATAACGTCTCTGCTTTTTAATATGCTATCTAGGTTGGTCATGACTTTCCTGACAAAGAGGAAGCTTCTCTTAATTTCATGGCTGCAGTCACCATCTGCAGTGATTTTGGAGCCCCAAAAAGTAAAGTCCACTGTTTCCGCATCTATTTGCCATGAAGTGATGGGACTGGATGCCATGATCTTAGTTTTCTGAATGTTGAGCTTTACGCCTACTTTTTCACTTTCCTATTTCACTTTCATCAAGAGGCTCTTTAGTTCTTCTTTGGTTTCTGTCATAAGGGTGGTGTCATCTGCATATCTGCGGTTATTGACATTTCTCCTGGCAATCTTGATTCTAGCTTGTGCCTCATCCAGCCCAGCGTTTCTCATGATGTATTCTGCATATAAGTTAAATAAGCAGGGTGACAATATACAGCCTTGATGTACTCCTCTTCTTATTTGGAACCAGTCTGTTTTTCCATGACTAGTTTTAACTGTTGCTTCCTGACCTGCATACATACATACAGGGCTATGAGTCTTCGTGGTTTGGGTCAAAATCACGTGAGAGTGTGTTTTTACTAATCTGATGCTGCACAGCTCTTAGAATTGAAGGATCTGATCATTATCATTCAAATCAGCCCTTCCTGAGAGACACTGCAGGCTGATTGCTGGTAGGTTTCAAATTTTCTCTGTTATCACAGAGCCCTTCCTTGACAAACACTTCTGAAACCCCGACCAGGACCTGAAACAGTGAAACTCCTCCTGTATTCTAAATTTGGAAAAGTGCAGTTCTCAGTCTGAAGCCTTTCACTTGCTGGCTTCTCAAGTCACGCTCACTCAGTCGCTACTTCTTGCATTTCTTCATCAAACATCTCTGATGCGGCTGACCAGGGGCTAAATGCCAATAGTCCAAGATGAAGATTCCCGAGAGCCCAGTTGGCTTGTGGCCGGGTCGGGGAGGCAGACAGCCAGCCGGTCCACTTCCTAATGGGCCAATATGAATGATTTCTGGGTGTGCAGTGAGTACCCAGTCTGGGACCAGTTCAGAAACCCTTGAAAGTCACAAAGAAGAGTTTGCTGTCTTTTCTATAGATGGTGGGAAGCCAAGGAAGATTCTTGAGTGGGAGAGGGGCAGGGTTATGACTTCCCTGGTGTCTCAGACAGTAAAAGCGGCTGCTTACAACGCAGGAGACCCCACAATGGCTTCGATCCCTGGTTCAGGAAGATCCCCTGGAGAAGGAAATGGTAACGCACTCCAGCACTCTTGCCTAGAAAATCCCATGGACGGAGGAGCCTGGTGGGCTACAGACCATGGGGTCACAGAGTCGGACATGACTGAGCGACTTCACTTTCTCTCACTTTCACTTTCTAGGCTTATTTGTCTCGCTACATATGAACTCATCCATCCCTTCATCCAGGCAACAGATGTTTACCGAGCATCTACTCTGTGCTACTCACGGCTCCGGGTACCCGGCTTCCATCTACACCGGCAAACAAGGCAGAGGAATCCCTGCCTTCACGGAACCAACTTTCTGGGGAGGAAGGATGAGCGGACAGTTAACAAGTGAGCAAACAGACCGAGTTCTGGATCTGCTAAGAGCTGGGAAGGAAGTGACAGGGAGGTGGGGTGGAGGATGAGCAGGACACCTGGTGGGGCTGTTTCGATTGGATGGTCAGGAAAGAGACCCCTGGGAAAGTGGTGATTCCCCTGGGGTTTAAAAGAAAGGCAGCTACTGACAAGACCCGCGGAAAGAGAGTGGCAGGAAGAGGAAAGAGGAAGTGCAAAGGCTCTGAGGCAGCAGAGAATTTGGCTTGTTGGAAAAGGTAGAAGGAAGCCAGAGCAGCTGAAGGGGAGGGGAGGAGACAAAGGCGGGGCCTTGCTGGCTTCAGTGAGAGCTGGGACGATCGCCAAAGGCCAGCCAGGAGCCACTGGAAGGTGACACGTCTGGATTTACATTTCTGAAAGTTCCCTCTTTGGGGGAGTGGGGGGTTCCCTGGTGGCCCAGTGGTTAGGACTCTGCAGTTTCACTGCTGAGGGCCCAGGTTCATTCCCTGGTTAGGGAACTAACATCCCACAAGCTGTGCAGCATGGCCAAATTTTTTTTTTTTTTTTTAATACAAGTTCCTCTGGCTTACTATGGGGAACAGAGCGGCCAGCAGAGAGACCAGCAAGGAGGCTGCAGGTGAGGGTGGTTGTGGCTTGGAGCAAGGCGGTGGCAGTGGAGGTGAACAGAAGAGGACGATTCAGGACCCCTTTTGGAGGCGGTGGTGGTGAGGGGCGGGGAGGGATCCAGAGCGATGTCTAACTTTGGAGCCTGAGCCATCGGAGCGGGGGTGGTGGTGTTTGAGGAGCAGAGACTGCAGGTTGCGGGTGGGGCTGGCAGAGAAATAGTGTTTGGAGAGACCCATGATGTCTTTTTAGGATATTTCAGGCTGGCAATTAGATATGCAAGTCCAGAGCCTGAGAGGCATCAGGGTGCAGACGGAAATGTGAGATTCATCACGAGTGTTTACTGAAGGCTGCGGAATGGGTGAGGTCACCCGGGCAGGGGGCGGAGCACCGCTGGCAGGGGATCCGGGATTATGGATGCCATGCTCAGACTTGGCAGCAAGGGTTGTGACGTCAAGGGCCATTCTGGGGGCACGGAGGCTGGAAGCCTGGCTGGGGGACAACAAGGAGGGGGTGTGGACGTGGGCAGGGAGGGCGGATGCTCCTCAGGTGTGGGGGATGGGATGAGGGAGGGGCGCTCGCGGGAAGATGCTGGGGTGGAGGGAAGACACTTTATGCATTTTAATGCAAGAGGTCCTGGGAGGGGGGGAAACTGAGGCTGCATCTCCCCCATGGCCTAGTGGGGGTGATTTTATCCCTATTTCACAGAAGACACAGAGGGGTTTGGTAACTTGTTTAAGGAGACACCTCTAATGCAGAGGACTCGAACCCAGCAGACTGACCCAGATGCTTTCTTCTGCCCTATCAGCCATTCAGCCGGTCCTTTCCAGAAACCCTTCCCGTTATCAGGGGACATCCTTTACCCTTCCCACCTGCCCTCCTGAGCGGCCCTCTGAACCCACCTCTGTAACCACAGGCCCCCATCCTGGGGACTCCACAGTCAGTCGTCCTGTGTGCTGCTTTCATTCTCCCAGTGCTGCAGGTGGGGAAACGGAGGCAAGGAGCAGGGCGGTCACACCTGCCCCCGGCTGGAAAGCCGGACATCTGGGTCAAACCCAGGCTGTCTGATCCAGAAAACCATGCTCCCCTACTGGTCTTCATACTCAGTCCTACCGTGGCCGGCCTCCTGCTGTTCACACCTGGGCCCCGAGCCCCTCCCTGTAAGGTCAGTCCTGGTTTTCACCCTGTTTTATTCATCTGTCTGTTTGCACCGGGTCATAGCGGCGGCATTCAAACTCTTAGTTGTGGCAGGCGAGATCTAGTTCCCTGACCAGGGATGGAACCCAAGCCCCCTGCATTAAGAGCTCGGAGTCTTAGCCACTGGACCAGCAGGGAAGTCCTGGTGGTTTCACCCCACGTTAGAGGTGAGGGAACTGAAGCTCGGAGAGTGGGATGATGTGGCCAAGGTCACTCAGCTGGGGGCGGGGGGCGGGGGCTGGACTTACAATGCAGCCATGGGACCTCAAAGCCTTCACATGACTGCCCAATGTGTCCAGGTGACCGGGCCACACGCGTTTCTCTCCCCGACCCGGGGAAACTTGAGTCTCCTGGGAAGCTCCCGACTTTCAAATGTTGCCAGCCAGTGCTTCCCGGGAGCCGACAAGAGGGTGCTGCCCTCTTGGGTTGCCTCGGGTCCTTCCTATCTGGCCGCCAATGAGCCTTTGTGTGGCAGGTTTAGCCCAGCCCCTGTCTACACGACACAGCTTCTTGATGACTCAAGGGCTCCTAGCCAGCAGCTGTGTCTGGCGCACGAGCCCACCCCTCAAATGAGCAGACAGGCCTGCTCGAAATCAGGCACTTGGGCCTGAGCAGCGCCCCAGGGGTCTTTGCAAATGCTTTTGCCTCTGTCAGGAACCAGCCCCTTCTCATCCTTCAAGTCACAACTCAAAGCCACCACTCCAAAGAGAGGCCCTTCCTGACCATCTGGCTCACCAGAACATGCGCTCTAAGAGGGCAGGGGTTGACTATGCAAAGAAATTAACATTTTGATAAGATCTTTTCTTCTAGTGATACATGGGGTAAAAATATTCAGGCAATTGGGTAGAGAGTGTCTGGAACAGGGAGTCTCTGAGGTGGTTATAGCTGAGCAGAGACTGGAAGGAATGGAGCAGCCCTGCCAGTATCTGGGGGGAAACAGCAAGTGCAAAGGTTCTGTGGCAGGGATATGCAGATGAGTGGGAGGAGCTTCGAGGAGGCCAGTGTGTCCAGCACAGAGTGGCTAAGCGAAGAGCAGGGCTAGATTTTTCCCTCTAGGGCATGACCTGGCAATGTCTGAAGACAATTTTGGTGGTCACACAAGGGAGTTAATATTCCCTTGTGGCTCAGCTGGTAAAGAATCCACCTGCAATGCAGGAGACCTGGATTCGATCCTTGGGTAGGGAAGATCCCCTGGAGAAGGGAAAGGCTACCCACTCCACTATTCTAGCCTGGAGAATTCCGTGGACTGTATAGTCCATGGGGTTGCAAAGAGTCGGACACAACTTTCCCTTTCACTAGGGACTGAGGGTAT
Source organism: Oryx dammah (assembly GCF_014754425.2). Lineage (NCBI taxonomy): Eukaryota > Metazoa > Chordata > Mammalia > Artiodactyla > Bovidae > Oryx > Oryx dammah. The sequence goes on from NW_024070194.1 coordinate 5,694,709, forward strand.
GCGGCTGACATTGAGTGAGCGGAGGCCAGAGATGCCTCAATGCTCCGGACACCTCTGATCACAGAGGCCTTGTCCAGAGGTGGCTAGCTGAGAGGCTGGCCTGAGCGGGGAGGGCGGAGCCGACTGTGTCCGCCGAGGGCAGCCTCGGGTCTGCCTGCTGTGCGCTGGTGCCACCTGGTGGTCTCATGACACACTGCACCAGCTTCCGGAGGCGCTGAGTCTCCTTGCCACAGTGACACCAATAGCATCCGTGCAGTGCTTGTCGGTGACTCGCAGTGTGCCGGTCAATGCAGGATATTTTATTCCGATGAGCTCAGACTCCACATCCCCACTCCCCGAGCCTGCCCCAGAAGCTCAGGGAGTCGGTCATCCCCAGCCCCTCTCCTGCTCAGAACATGGCTCCCACTTCTCATTCACAGAAAAAACAAAGTCCCTAGATGGCTCCAAAGGCCCCTGCCCTCCTACTGAAAGTCAAAACACACTGCAGCCTGCTTTCCCCTCCTTCTCACTCTTATTTTTTTTATATACAACGAGAATCACCAAGTGGCCTGTTTATCTTGCCCATCTCCTCTAGGTGAACAGCTCCCTGGGGGCAGGAGCTGTCTGTTTGTTCACTGGTCTCTCTCTGGCACTCAGCCCCAGGCCTGGTACACAGTAGGTGTGCAACAAACATTTGTTGAATGAATGGACGGGGATGGATCTGCCCAACCTTTCCCGCCTGGCACTTGGAACTTTGTGGGTTTTAATCTCACCTCCATCACCAAGGCTGTGTGACCTTGATCAGGCTCATTAACCTCTCTGGGCCTCAGCTTCCTAAGAATAAAAACAGTACCCTCCTCACTGCATTCTGAAAGCACGAGGTGCATTCCTCCACAAGGGTTTACAACAGTGTGGCGCCCAGTGGGTGCTTAATAAGGTAGCAGTCCTGTACCTCAGACCCCATTCCTGGCCTTCATCCTCCACACCTGTCCACCCCAAAGGGAAAGGCTCCGAGTCTCAGTCTCCTAAGAGTCCTCTGCACAGTAGGTGCTCCTTAAATCCCATGTTGAGAGAAGGACACTGACGATTGAGGAGGCCTCCTGTTTGCCATGCACTACTAGACAAGCTCTCCTGCCCTGGTTTATGGGTGAAGAAACTGAGGCTTCCACAGTGGCAGAAGCAGGACCTGTCCCTCAAAGCTGGCGAGGTGACTTCCTTCCATCCAGCTCTGAGGGTGCAGTGTTAGTCGCTCAGTCGTGTCCGACTCTTTGCAACCCCATGGAGTGTAGCCTGCCAGGCTCCTCTGTCCGTGGGATTTTCCAGGCAGGAATCCTGAAGTGGGTAGCCATTCCCTTCTCCAGGGGATCTTCCCAACCCAGGGATTGAACCTGGGTGCCCCAATGGCACCCCACTCCAGTACTCTTGCCTGGAAAATCCCATGGATGGAGGAGCCTGGTGGGCTGCAGTCCATGGGGTCACTAGGAGTCGGACACGACTGAGTGACTTCACTTTCACTTTTCACTTTCATGCACTGGAGCAGGAAAAGGCAGCCCACTCCAGTGTTCTTGCCTGGCGAGTCCCAGGGACGGGGGAGCCTGGTGGGCTGCCGTCTCTGGGGTCGCATAGAGTTGGACACGACTGAAGCGACTTAGCAGCAGCAGCAGCCCCGGACTGCAGGCAGATTCTTTACTATTCCACCACCTGGGTGAAGTCAGGGACCTTTGGGGGCAGAGGAAAAGAGTGTCATTCTGAGAAGTGACCAGCAGGGGGCAGCAGACATCCGGCTTCCTTTGCAACTCCCAGCATCTCTGGGTCTGCACCGTCCTAAGATGGAGCCCTCCTTACATTTCATACCCTAAGCACCTCACTAGCCTCGCCCTAGTCCCAGCCCTGATCTGAGAGGTCCCTTCTACAGAGAGATACCTTTCTCCTGCCCTTCACTGAGCAGTGTGCTCAGAACTTCCCACACACATTAACCCTCGCGGCAGTCAGAATGAGGTGGCTACGGTTATCGCCCCATTATTCAGAAGCGGTAACTGAGGCCAGAGAGCTGAGGCCGTTGGCCAGAGGCAGTGCTGTTGCACAATGTGTATTCGGTGCATGGAGGCAGATCGCGCGCCTTTGGATCATAAGCCGTGACTGTGTGTATCAAATATTTGCATGGTCTCCTTTGGGGAAGAGGTGAGGGCTTCTGCTGAGGAAAGGGAGGCTGATGTTATGCCCAAGAGAGAATTATTTGTTTACAGCATTCATGGATCCTCCATATGAGAAAATGGAGGATTGAGGAGCTGGGATGGCCCTGAGAGAGGAAGCTTGGCCTGGCCTCAGGGGATGCTCCAGGGAGGGCAGGAAGCCTGCCTGATTTTCCCAGGAGGAGCAAAGGTACCCACCTGGAAGCAGCAGGATATTTCAGACTGAAGGAACCATGTACACAAAAGCCCTGGAGAGGCTCAAGGAACCTCAACAGCCAAGTCTGGCTGAAAGAGCATCAAGAAGGTGGGGTGTGGAACAGGTGGAGAGATGTTGGGGTGCAATTCACTGAGGCCGAGAGGCAGGCATGGACCCAGGACACGCAGGGTGCCATGAGGTCCCAGAAGGCACCTCCCACTTCCTGCAGGAACCTCAAAGGACTGCCAGTGGCCCCCTTTGACAGATGGGGAAGCTGAGGCTCAGAGGTGATGAGGAGCCGGGAGCAGCAAGGGAGCTCTTCCCTGAAGTGCTCAGAGCAGCTGATTGAAGAGGATCCTTGTGAAGAAAACTCTTGCCTCTCTGGGACTCGATGCCCTGCGTGACCTAGAACAGCCCACAGGCGTCAAGTCTCCCGGCGGCTCAGCCCCAGCCCCAGAGCCTTCTCCACTGTTCATCCAACCTGCCTCTCCCCTGGCCCTGCAGCCAGAGTCCATGCATCCAGGGTGGGGTGATCCAGGGGACAGGGCCCAACTGTCCTTCTCACTGTCTGCACCTTCCGAGTAGAGTCCCCCAAGGAGGGTATACAGCTGGCACTCAGCCAGACCTCCAGAGCCTGGCTGGCAGGAGCTCAGCATCCAGTTTGGTCTCGTTTTGTTGTTTTTAATAGAAAAATGTTCCCTGCACCACCAACTCTTTCCTGGGCAGGGTTTGGAAACCATCTCCAGATGGGGAATAATTTTAGGGGAGAGGAACGGCTAAAATTATGGGCCACTTTGCTGCCAGCTCCCACCGGGACGAGCCAGCCTTGGCCCTGGAACTTTCCGGAGGTGGGGCGGCCGGGTCTGAGTTGCGGAGAGAAGGGAGGGTGGATAGCTGAGCCTGGGTGAGCTGCGGTCTGGTCATGGGGGCACCCTGGGGAACCTTCCCGACTACTGCGTTCTGAGGCTGCCCACCCATGCCAGGCTCCTCCCCCATTCTTATTCCTCCCGAACATCCCCAGTCAAGCGTCTGCACTTGACTGCCATTGTGCAGGAAACGCCAAGGCTAGAGGGTGTTGTGTTGCCATCACCTCCAGGGAAACAGATGGCCCAGGCTCTGCCACAGATAAACCACAGGGAAAAGGAGTGAATGGCAGGGGAAGCAGACATCGAAAGACTGAACAGATATCAGTTTGGTTGCTTTGGCCTCGCCGGCCTGTGGCATCGTAGTTTCTCCCCGCAGGGATCGAACCAGAGCCCTCAGCTGTGAAAGTACAGACTCTTAACCACTGGACCACCAGGGAATTCCTCATCAAAAAAAATTTTTTTTAATGGAAAAGACAAAATATAGTCTAGGGATACGTGCAGAAGTGATAAAACTGTAAAGAAACACAAACGTTGAATCTAGAAGTCAGGGTCCTTCTGGAAGGAGGGAGGGGCTGTCCCTGAGTGGGACAGGGCTCCTGTGGGGGCTTCTGGGGTAACTGCCCAAGTTCTGCTCTTCCCCTGGAGATGGTCACAGGGAAGTCCAGCTGCCTTATCAGAATCACGAAGGTATGTGTTTGCACCGTGTGCTTTTCCATATCTGTGTTTTATTAAAAAAAAAAAAGATTGAAGGGAAAGACTGAAGGCAGGAAAAGGGGACAACAGAGGATGAGGTGGTTGGATGGCGTCACCGACTCAGTGGACATGGGTTTGGCTGGATTCCGGGAGTTGATGATGGACAGGGAGGCCTGGCGTGCTGCAGTCCATGGAGTCGCAAAGAGTCAGACACGACTGAGTGACTGAACTGAAAAAAAAATTTTTTTTTTAAATGGAAATGTCCCCATGCAGATCAAGGAAGGGAGGCTTGGCGGAGTGGAGTGGCTTTCCCAGGGGTGAGTAGAGACCTGAGATCGGAACCCAGCCTGTAATCTCAGGGTCTGTGCTGGGGCCTGGGGGTGAGAGAGACGTGCTCCCACCTCCCAGCACTGGGAGGCTGATCAGTGGGGCTGGTCAGGAGTCTCTCCCACCAGGACACCCAGAGATTCTGGATAAAACATGGCACGGAGCCTTGTAAGGGGAGACTAGGCTGGCAGAATTGAAGGGAAATACCTCTCCAGGGGCTACTGGCTGGGGGTGGTCTAGTAGCTAAGTTGAGCCCGACTCTTGAGACCCCATGGACTGTAGCCCGCCAGGCTCCTCTGTCCATGGGATTTCCTAGGCAAGAATACCGGAGTGGGTAGCCATTTCCTTCTCCAGTGTATAATTCCCTGTGCTACACAGACCTTGTTCATTTCATCTCTTTTCATCTGAGAGATTCTGTCCTTAATCTTGATAGTTTTTGAGGAGTACAGGCCAGTTGTTGAAATAATTATTTATCATCATTAACATTTATTAATGTGTGGATCACAATAAACTGTGGAAAATTCTGAGAGAGATGGGAATACCAGACCGCCTGACCTGCCTCTTAAGAAATCTGTATGCAGGTCAGGAAGCAACAGTTAGAACTGGACATGGAACAACAGACTGGTTCCAAATAGGAAAAGGAGTACGTCAAGGCAGTATATTGTCACCCTGCTTATTTAACTGCTATGCAGAGTACATCATGAGAAATGCTGGACTGGAAGAAACACAAGCTGGAATCAAGATTGCCGGGAGAAATATCAATAACCTCAGATATGCAGATGACACCACCCTTATGGCAGAAAGTGAAGAGGAACTGAAAAGCCTCTTGATGAAAGTGAAAGAGAAGAGTGAAAAAGTTGACTTAAAGTTCAACATTCAGAAAACGAAGATCATGGCATCCAGTCCCATCACTTCATGGGAAATAGATGGGGAAACAGTGGAAACAGTGTCAGACTTTGTTTTTTTGGGCTCCAAAATCACTGCAGATGGTCACTGCAGCCATGAAATTAAAAGATGCTTACTCCTTGGAAGAAAAGTTATGACCAACCTAGATAGCATATTCAAAAGCAGAGACATTACTTTGCTGACTAAGGTCCATCTAGTCAAGGCTATGGTTTTTCCAGTAGTCATGAATGGATGTGAGAGTTGGACTGTGAAGAAGGCTGAGCACCAAAGAATTGATGCTTTTGAACTCTGGTGTTGGAGAAGACTCTTGAGAGTCCCTTGGACTGCAAGGAGATCCAACCAGTCCATTCTAAACGACATCAGCCCTGGGATTTCTTTGGAAGGAATGATGCTAAAGCTGAAACTCTAGTACTTTGGCCACCTCATGCGAAGAGTTGACTCATTGGAAAAGATTCTGATGCTGGGAGGGATTGGGGGCAGGAGGAGAAGGGGACGACCGAGGATGAGATGGCTGGATGGCATCACAGACTCGATGGACGTGAGTCTGAGTGAACTCCGGGACTTGGTGATGGACAGGGAGGCCTGGCTTGCTGCGATTCATGGGGTCACAAAGAGTCGGACACAACTGAGCGACTGACCTGAACTGAACGTTTATTGGTGATGTTTAGTCTGATCAGTTGATGGCTGGCAAGGGTGCTGAGGGTGGAGGCGGGGAGGCTGAGGGGGAGGCTTATGGCAGTTGTCCATGCCGTGGTGGCGGGAGAGGTGCAGGGACTGAGGAAGGTTAGATTTGGGACTCTAAGGGGAAGGGACCTCCTTTGGGCTCAGGGGTGCATCCTGCCTGCCCATCTGCATCTCCCATAAGCTGTGACATGGGCAAGTTACTTCTTCTGTGACTTAGTTTTCTCATCTGTGAAATGGGGATGATGGCACCTCTCTAGAGGCAGTTATTAACACATCTAAAGCTTCTAGTAAGTGCTAGGAAGTATTGGCTGCTGTTACTCATTATTAGAATCTCATCATCTCCCTCCAGACTTCCCAGCTGTGAATCCAGCCTCCAGAACTCCACGTAAACCTGGAGTTTAACTCTTGAAACTGAGTTTCTCATCCATGAAACTTGCTCTGACCCCGAAGTTCCCAGCCCCGAAAATCCAGGACTCCTCGAGCCCCGTGACCCCATCACTGAGTTTCTGACCCTGACTCCAGTCTCCCCTGTCCTGACGGAGACCAGCGCGTTGGTGTCCACTGGACATGGGATCACGGCATGTTTTCCCTTCTGTCCCTACCCGCCTGCACACTTGTCCCTGACACTTGTCTTCCGCCACCGGCCACTTCACTGTCTACAGGGCCTGTCCAGGTCAACATGTTTCCTCACCTTTACTACTATGAACACTTCCTTGCTCATATCTTGAGTTAAAAAGAAAGTGGTTGTATATTTAACTTCAAGTCATGGTGCCTCTCATACAAGTTCAAACAATACAGAAACACGTCAACATTTAAGTTGTCGTTCATTTGCCACGTCATGTCCGACTCTTTGCGACCCCATGGACTGCAGCTCGCTAGGCTTCCCTGTCCTTCACCATCTGCCAGAGTTTGCTCAAATTCATGTCCATCGAGTCAATGATGCCATCCAACCATCTCATCCTCTGTCGTCCCCTTCTCCTCCTGCCTTTAATCTTTCCCGGCATCAGGGTCTTTTCTAATGAGTCGGCTCTTCGCATCAGGTGGCCAAAGTATTGGAGATTCGGTCTCAGCATCAGTCCCTCCAATGAATATTCAGGACTGATTTCCTCTAGGATCGACTGGTTTGATATCCTTGCAGTCCAGGGGACTTTCAAGGGTCTTCTCCAGCACCACAATTTAAGATCATATATTAAATCTGAAAAGTCATTAACGGTAGTGATTTGTGTGTGTGTGCGAGGTGGGGAGGTACATCCATATATTTTCCTATAATTCCATTTTCCCACTTAATTTCCAGAGCCCAAATAGGGGTCACGAGACATGAGAAGTTCCTCCTTTACTGGAATCTTGGTCAGGCCACCACTTTTTCCTCTTGTGTCAATGTGTATCATCTTTCCTGATTCCTTGCATAAGTGGTATCATATGTTCATCTTTGTCTTAAATCCCACATAAACTTACCTCACCCAGTGTGACAATCTTCAGGTGCATCCTTGCCACGGCAAGTGGCATTATTTCACTCTTTTTTATGGCTGAGTAATATTCCATTGTATATATGTGCTACACCTTCTTTATCCATTCATCCGTTGATGGACATTAAGGGTGCCTCCATGTCCTGGCTATTATAGTAAACTTCTGTTTTAACCAGGGCTTCCCTGATAACTCAGCTGGTAAAGAATCTGCCTGTAATGCAGGAGACCCCAGTTTGATGCCTGGGTCAGGAAGATCCACTGAAGAAGGGATAGGTTACCCACTCCAGTATTCTTGGGCTTCCCTGGAGGCTCAGCTGGCAAAGAATCTGCCTGCAATGCAGGAGACCTGAGTTTGATCCCTGGGTTGGGAAGATCCCCTGGAGAAGGGAACAGCTCCCCACTCCAGTATTCTGGCCTGGAGAACTCCATGGACTATAAAGTCCATGGGGTCACAAAGAGTCAGACATGACTGAGCGACTTTCCCTTTTCTGCTTTTAAACTGAGAGTGAGGCAGACCCCTTTTATTTGTTGAGTTAAACATGCTGTTATTGGTTCGTATCAGGGGTCTCCATGATTTACTTTGTTTTGTTTTGTTGTATTTTCTCCCCTCATCCTTAATGCCCAGGCCCATGACAGCTGTCTCTGGTTGTGTATGTGTCTTTTGTAAAACAAGTAGCATTATTTTATGCATGGGTGTTTTTAATTTAGAGACAAGTTCTTCTGTTTTCTCTCCTCTTTCATTCAACATTCTGTCTCCAATATCTCTGCGTGCTGCTATGCTGAAAAGTCATTTATTTCTGCTTCCTTCCTAGCAGGCCATTTGCTCATGTCCTTTGGCGCAGAACATTTTTTTGTCATGAGAAAACCTGGGCCCTGAGCCTGCCTCCTTTGAAGCCAGGAGGGCCTGCACTGCTGGGAGGAGGAGAAATCTCCAGCTGCTATGTGACTAATGGGGTCCTGCTGGGCCAGGGCAGCTGTCTGCACCCGCTGGAGGCCGTGGGAGGGGGCTTCGGGAGGATTGTCAGGGCAAGGAGAGATGGGGTCAGGGCCGGGACAGTCCACCCTCAGAGCTGCCCAGACCTCTGGCCTTCTCTCTGGGCCTGGCAGAGCCACGAGCAGCTGGTCCAGGCAGAGCCAAGTGGTAAGGGAAGGAGGCCATGCACACCCATCCCCTCCTTGTGGGGTCGGGATGACTTCGTGGGACACGCTCTGGCGGGTATTTTGAGGCCAGGGGCTAAGTCATGGCGCCCAGCCCTAAGTACGTGGGCTTCCTCTGGACCAAGGTCTCCTGAGTAAGGCAGGGAGGACCCCTGGGTGTCCGAATCGCCTCCCCTGCCTCCCTTTCTTTCATTTCCCCACAGTCTGCTCCATTCAGCCATCCACTCACCAAATGTTATTGAGCTCTGATTAAGCACCGGGCACTGGGCATAAAGTAGTAAACCAGATGGACGACAATCTGTGTCTTCCTGGAGCTCTGTTGCATGTGTGTGCGTGTGTGTGTGTGTGTGTGTGTGTGTGGTAGGTAGACTAAAAGCCATCTCACCCCCATCCATGTCCTAAACCTTGGAACCAGCAAATATGTGAGGTCACATGGGGAGCTAAGGTGGCAGGTAGAATTAAGGTTGTTGTGCAGCTGACCTTGAGCTGGGAGATGGCCCTGGATTATCTACTGGGCCCTGTTTTTATTTATTTACTTTAAATATTTCTTTATTTGGCTGTGCCAGGTCTTAGTTGCTGCACATGAGATCTTCGATCTTTGCTGCAGCGTGCGGGATCTTTAGTTGCAGCATGCAGCGTCTAGTTCCCTGACCAGGCATCAAACCCTGATCCCCTGTGTTGGGAGCGTGGAGTCCTAGCCATGGGACCAAGGGAAGTCCCTACTGGGCTCAGTAGGGATTTAATTGCAAGAGTCCTTGTAATCCAAGAAGGAAGGAGGAGAGTCAGAGCCAGAGGGACGCAGCATGAGACAGACCGGACCCGCCTCTGCACCTCTGAGGACGGAGGTGGGGCCGCGAGCCCAGGAACGCAGGCAGCCTGGAGAAGCCGGAAAAGACACGGAAGCAGACGTTTCTCCCTGGATCTCCCCGAAGAGCTCAACCCTGCCCATTAATGGTGGCCAAAGAAGATCTCATTTGAACTTCTGACCTCCAGAACTGGAAGATAAATTTGTATTGTTTTAAGCCACCAAATTGTGATGTGTTACAGCTGCAAAAGGAAACTCCTACCCAACAAACACGTGAGGCATCTAATCCATGAGATGGCGGTAAGTGCCGTGGGGAAAAATAAAGCCAGGTGGAGGACAGGGGATGTCGGCGTGGTTTGCAGTTTTGAGCAGAGGGAACAGGCAGGCAAGGCCTCCCTGAAACAGTCACACTTCATGGAGGCCTGAAGGAGGTAAGGATGTGAGCCAGGCGGTTAATGGGGGAACATGGCACCAGCTGGAGGAACAGGCAGGTGCAAAGGCCCTGAGGTGGGAGTGAGCTGGGTATGTTCGGGGCACAGCAGGGCAGCCAGCATGACTGTGGCAGAGGGAGCTGGGGGGATGGAGGCAGGGAGGTCAGGGGGATTGTGGGCATCAAGTGAGCTCTGCTGAGGGGGCTTGGCATGCAGGAGCCACCCTCCCTGGTTTGAGAAGATCCCACATGACGCGGAGTAATTAAGCCTGTTTGCCGCAACTATTGAGCCTGTGCTCTGGCCCAGGAGCTGCCAACTACTGAAGCCTGCATGCCCTAGAGCCTGTGCCCCACAACGAAGAGTAGCCCCAGCTCATGGCAACTAGAGAAAGTCTGTGAGCAGCAATGAAGACCCGGCACAGCCAAAAATAATGAATTAATTAATTAAAAAGAAAAGATCAGCCCCTTTCCCAGGTCTGCCCAGGCTGCTGCCATGATTTCCCGCTCACTAAAGTGAAGAAGGAACGTGCCCACCCCCTATGCCTTCGTCCCATCCCAGGTCTTGCTTCCTAGGTCAGCCTGTTGCTTGGAATCCTTCTCTGAATCTCAATGCCTGATACAGCCTGGTCTAGGCGGGGTGGGCAGAGACACCGTGACCTCCATCTCACCCTAGAACTGCCAGGCCTGGGAGGAGACGGCTGCACTGCCTCCCTTGGGATCAAGGCCAAGCAGGAGCTCCTGTGCCCTGGGCTTGAGCAGCTGGGCTGGCGGCTGGAGGATGAAAGTCGCCAGCCACCTCCCCTCCACCATCTGTGCTCTGTGACCTGGGGCTGGTGGCTCACCCTCTCTGGGCCCCAGTCTCCACATCCAAAGGCAAAAGAGATTGGATTAATCAGGGGTCTCTAACTGACAGCCTGTAACCACATCCTGCCCACAGACATGTTTATGTGTTTTAGATTAATGGTCAGCACTTAAAGAGTTGAGAAACTTCTCGTAAACTCCAGATTTCTGGCTTCTTTTAAGAAATGAGAAGATCTGGCCGGTGGTGCCTGGAGCTGACTCGGGGCTATCACGATCAGCACCCCACCCACTCTGTCATTTCTGACTCGTGTGTTGAGATGCTGGGACGTCTGAGTTTACAGCCCTGGACATTGCGGCCCTTTCAGCTCCAATTTCGTTCACTCAACAGCTATTCCTTGAGCATTTAGTATGTGTAGGACCTACGAGAGAAGCCTTACAAGCCTGTTTTACAGACGAGGGAAGTGAAGATCAGGGAAGGGGGGACTGTGGTTTATGAGGCTCACAAAGTCGGCATTGAGGCTGCATCTGAGCCACAAATGATTGACAACTGATCCCATTTCGCCAAAATGTATTAAGTACTGACACGGGCTGGGGCCATGGCCTTAACTGGACAGCCCAGGTCCTGCCTTTATGGGCTGATGTTGTTCCTGGAGCCACAGCCATCAACCAGGAGAACCTGGGATTCCAGGAGAGAGGTGGATGAGCAGGGTGGCGGTAGGCCCAGGAGGGAGGTGATGCTGGAGCTGCTTCCCATAGAGCTTGAGGCTCGAGCCCCGAGGTCCCCCTTCCTCCTCCTGTGTCCATCGTGGACATTTCGCTGAGACCTCTCCCTCTCCAGGCGCCGACTTTCCACTAAGATTCTGGTGACGTGTGGCTCTGGAGTCCCAGTCCTGCTGCTTACCTGCTGTGTGAACTTGGACAAGGGGCTTAGCCTCTCTGTGCCTCAGTTTCCAAGTCTGTAAAATGGAGACAGCATGGGTATCTACCACCCAAGGGCATTGGTGGTAATACAAAATGAATGACCAATTACAGTCGCCTAGGATGTAGCTGGGGCTCAGTCATCAGGAACTGTGACCAGAAAGTCCTTCCCCTGGGGAGAGTCCGGACGCTAAATAGACTACAGAGTACCCGCTCCCTGGAGGGTGGGGTGGTCGGAGGAAGACGGGGTTGCAGGACACATTCCCGGGGGACCCCATGCACAACAGTGGGATCAGAACCCGCCATGGACTCTACCTGCGGGAATTTTCCACCCAGTGGGGGGGCCTGGGCAGCCCCTTGGGCAGACAGAAAGCTGGGATCTGGGTGGGACCCTCCGCTGTTCACTCCCACCAGGAAGGTACTAGAGGAAATGTTTTCACCACCCATGTTTTTACCTTCAGTGTTCCAGGAGCCCAGCCCCACTGACCTCAGGCTTGGGAAGGAAATGCAGGTTTTCACCTTCTCCACGTGCTGAGAGGGGCCAGGACCTCTGCAGAGAGACACCGTGAAGCTCTGACCCAGCCTCCCGCGGCTCCTCCTAGTCCCTGGATCTCCCGGGACAGGGATTCTTCCAAGGAGAGGATGGAAGCAGAGATGGGGGTGGGGTGGGGCTGAGAAAGGCCTGTGTAGTTCCCACCTCTTTCACACAGTGCAGACACATAGTAGGTCTTCAATAATATTCTATCAAAGGATGGGTGGGTGGGAGGGAGAGTGAGAGGGTGGATGGATGGATGGATGGATGGTTAAGACTTAATCCTGAGAACACTGATCTTGGAGGAAAGTTACTGGGTCGTCACGATCCTGACCACAGACTCATTGAGACCAAGGGCAACTGCCCTCCCTCCTGGCTCCCTGAAGTCCAAGCATCTCTCGGTGCACCTCCCTTTGGGGACTGAGCCACGCGCTGCCCTGGATCCTGTGTGGGTTTTAACCCCCCGTGATGCTCAGCGCAGTGCATTTGTGCCTGCGACGAGCTGAGTAAATAAACACACGTGGAGCCCACCAACCTTAATCAGGCAGCTCTGGTGTCCCAGGTGTTAGTCACAAGGGCATCTAATCACAGCCAGCTGGTGAGAGGTAAGATTGCCGACCTTCTGCAGATGGAGCAAGTTGAGCCTCAGCGATCTCATTAGGAAGGGATTTTAAAAATAATTTTTTTTTAAATGAAAAGCCACTCAGTTGTGTCTGACTGTTTGAGACCCCATAGACTGTAGCCCACCAGGCTTCTCTGTTCATGGGATTCTCCAGGCAAGAACACTGGAGTGGGTAGCCATTCCCTTCTCCAGGGGATCTAGGGATGAGCTCTTTCAGCTGGGTCTGCTGGTCTCAGAATGACTGCAAGACAAGGTCTGCCCTTTTAGGTGAGGGAAGGGGAGCCATACAAGCAACCACAATGGTGTTGGTATTTCTTGAGCATTTGTTTTGTGCCAGACTTTCTAAGTATTATTTATCCTTCCTGAGTCAGTCAGGGCCCACCAAAGACACAGAATGTATCAAATAGATGAATGCATGAATCCGTAATGAATGAAAAACCTCCATCCCAGTCCTTCCCATCCCCCAGAGGTAGCTGATCTTATTTCTTCCAGATCTGATTCCAGTGGTTCTAAACCACGGAGGATTTTGCCAGCAGGGCACATCTGGCGGTGCCTGGTGACAGTTTGGTGTCACACCTGGGGGAGTGGTTCTACCAGCATCTACTGGGTAGAAGCCAGGGATGTTTCTAAACATTCTGAAAGCCCAGGACACTCCCCAATGGAAAATTATCTGCCCCAAATTGTGTCCCAGTAGAGAAACCTTGCCTAATTCTTATTCTGTGCAGCCACACAAATGTATACAGACATGTAGAAGATACAAAGATTTTTTGGGGTGGGTGTTTTAAAATAAGTGGCATAATACTGTATCTATCATTCTGAGCTTGCTTTTCTTGCTTAAAATACATTTTGGAGATTTTTTGGGTCAGGATATGCAAACCTTCCCAACTTTTTTTTTTTTTTTAACGGCAGGACACATGAAGATTGGTTCCAGTTTGGGATTATTACAAACATTGCTTCAATAAATATTTTTGGGTTTCTCATTTCTATGAGGCAATAAGTCACTAAGTTATTTTTTTCTGCTTTGGCTATGTTGAGCTGAGATTTTTGCTCTTACCACTAAAGCACCTGGAACTCTAGGGAGGGTTGAGGAGATTATTTCAAAGATCCTTCAAGTGTAGACATTTCCTGAAGCCTTAAGTGGAGTGCATACCAGCTGGAGGAGGTGCCCTGTATAAGAAGGTGGGGAGCTCACAGAGAGGTTTAGCAGAGAAAGAGAGGGTGTGCCAGGCAGCAGGGGCACAAGAAGCATGCTTGGTTACCACTGATAAAACTCTCCCTGGCAATGACCTCAAGCTTCAAGCCAGGTGCTAAGGCACCCACCCACCCCTCCAGGTGCAGCATCAGCCCTGCCCGAGAGCCTATTGGAAAGGCAGAATCTCCTGGTCTGCTGCAGATCTACTGAGTCAGCTCTGCTTTTAACAAAACCCCTAAGAACTTCCCTGGAGGTCCAGCATCTGCCTTCTCATACGGAAAAAACAGGTTCAATCCCTGGTAAGGGAACGAGAATCCCACACGCAGTGGGTGTGCGCCATAACACAATGAAGACCCAGAGCAGCCAAAATTAAAAACAAAACAAAACTGAGACCTCCAGCTGTCTCCGATGCACTTAAAAGATGGAGAAGGACCAGTTTTGGTTCAGAAACCTCCAGAAACATGCTTTTATCCTACAAGAGAGAAGAGTGGACTGAACTGCTGTGTCTGTCTGTTTTCACACCTCTCAAACACCTTTCAACACTTTCCACTTTGGTGGAAGAACAGAGAAGGAAAAGAAGATGCAAACACAGTCGCCTGTGTGCCTGTGGACACGCACGCAGGCACACAGCACAGGCAACGTCACCACCACTCACGTGATGGCTAACAGGCACCTATTTCTTTAATGAACACAATTTCCTACCAAAGTAAGTGCAATGCTCCATGCATTCTCCCACCAAGATCGTCAAGCTCTGGGAGTCATCCCAGGCGAGAGGTCAGAGGGGATGCTTCAGACACTTAAAGGGCAGTCGTGGTAAAACCAATAGCATGAAGGCCCTTTTCAGTCTTTTCATCGCCTGGAAGGAGAACCCAGTGGCTGGGTCTGTCATCTCTGATGGAGAGCACAGCCCACTGTGGCTTTCATTGTCAGGACCTTGACTCTAATAACTCACCCGAAGGCCCCTCCGTCATAAATCCACCTTGTTGAACAGCTCAGAGTCACATCTTGTATGGCAACCATCTGTATAAACAAAGTATTTTGGGGTCAAGAAAAGTGGTTCTTCTCTATGCACCATTTTTAAACATAATTGTCCCCTCACTTCTAACTCCTTGCAACACTGGGCTTAAAGAAACATATCATTTTCTTCCACATCTCTTAAGAAAACAAAAACAATTTGAATTCCACGGCTCCCTGAGGGAGGTGACTGCTGGCACCCAGTTCTGCCCTGGAAGGCTTTGGATGGCAAACGGAGAAACAGACGTTTTTTTCCAGTCGCCAGTCTCCTGGCCTCTGGCCTCAGCTCTTTTCCCTTTCCCCGGATTCTGTCTCCCCAAATCTCCTGGACCACCTCTAAGTCTCCATCTGTCCACCCAGGAAGGAAAAGAGAGTTTACACTGTAAATATTTAGCCTGAAGGTCTCGGACAGAGTTTGGGGGAGAGTCCTAGCAGCAAGGTCCAAGGTTTCTTTGGCCATTTCATAACTCCTTGGGAATTAGAGCTACTAGGGCGCCCTCACTGCTTCTCCCAACAGCCCCGTCTTGGTCCTCCCCCTGCCCTCGTCTCCCTCAGCCCCGTCATCCGGGGCAACCTACAGGATGCTTGGTGGTGATGGGTGAATCTGGCTCCCCCATAATCTCTATCACTGCTCCCAAAGCCAGCCCCCTAAGCATCAGATCTAAGTTAATGTGACTCACCTCCCCAGCAGGCTAACCCTAGATCACCTCCCAGACCACTGCCCCTGAGCCAGTCAATTCCTAGGCAGGTTGATAAGAAGTCCAGGGGTCCCCAAGGAGAGAGAGGTCTGGAAGTCTCAAGGAGGAAGAAAGGACCATCGTTTTTTTCTCTCTACATTCCTTAGGATTATATAACAATAATGTATCCTGCTTGAGGACAGTCTCTGGAAAAAACCGTCTGGCTAATCCTGTTATCTTAAAATGTAAATTATGGGAGTGGGTCTAGTGAGGCCTTTACAACCTCCAGACATTCTTTTGATGCACTGTAATAAGTAATTAAAAAGTATATAACTCCATTGCTAACACTGGTGAGGGGGTACTTTTTCTGCCCCCTTCTGATGTCAATGTCAGAAGCTTTCTCTCTTCATACTTTGACTTCCCTGGTGGCTCACATGGTAAAGCGTCTGTCTATAATGTGAGAGACCTGGGTTCGATCCCTGGGTCGGGAAGTTCCCTGGAGAAGGAAATGGCAACCCACTCTAGTACTCTTGCCTAGAAAATCCCATGGACAGAGGAGCCTGGTGTCCATGGGGCTGCAAAGAGTTGGAGACGACTGAGCGACTTCACTTTATACAAAAGCTCTGAGCGTCAAGCCTCATCTCTGGCCCCGGATTGAAGTCTTCTCCTCTGGAGCCCAGGAATCCCAGTATCTTTCGTGGTTCAGCAACAACCTTTCATCCTGGGGGCTCATCCAGGATTATTCAGGACAAGGTAAGGATGCTTGAAGCTCTAGATCTTTGTTCTCCTAGCAAACACGTTTTCTGCTGTACTTTACTAACTTCCCTGGTGGCTCAGATGGTAAAGCTGCTGCTGCTAAGTCACTTCAGTCGTGTCCAACTCTGTGCGACCCCATAGGCGGCAGCCCACCTGGCTCCCTGTCCCTGGGATTCTCCAGGCAAGAACACTGGAGTGGGCTGCCACTACCTTCTCCAGTGCATGAAAGTGAAAAGTGAAAGTGAAGTTGCTCAGTCGTGTCCAACTCTTGGTGACTCCAAAGCATCTGTCTGCAATGCAGGAGACCTGGGTTCGATCCCTGGGTTGGGAAGATCTCCTGGAGAAGGAAACGCCAACCCACTCCAGTACTCTTGCCTGGAGAATCCCACAGATGGAGTAGCCTGGTAGGCTACAGTTCATGGGGTCACAAAGAGTCGGACACGACTGAGCGACTTCACTTTCACTTACTAACTCTACAGTGTGCTTGTGTGAATGAATGACATGCCCTGTGCTAAGCAAGTGAGGAGCCCTGCTCCACTGTTCCACGGTGACCTCATATGGCTTATGGCAGCTACCCATCCGGGGTTTATACTGACCTACCGATATCAAGAGACACCCAATGTCTCCTTCGGGGACTGACCAGAAATGGCCAAAGCGTGTGGACCGAACTCTCCTTTCTCGGTCAAACTATCTGGTTTCTTTGACCATTTCATAACTCCTTGGGAATTAGAACTACTAATCTAATCTGTTGGATCATAGACTTTCAAGGGACTTGTGATCTACGCTGTTACTGTGTACTGTTACTTAGGTCCCAAACTTGGGTTGGTAGTCAGGAAGCGCCTAGCCTCGTTAGGAATCAAAAGTTCGGAAGCTAGATGGAGCTCTAGCTCCAAGAGCATCTCGGAGGTTAAAGGTTACTCAGATTTTATGTGCAATGGGTTTCTTCCTTTGGTAACGCTAGCTCTTAGTGGACCAGAGGAGGCTTTCCAGTGGATTTTGTCCCAAACTCCTTAGATATTCTTTCTGTGGAATCTGTGGGAATGAACTGGAAGGACTGGCCCTAAAAAAACTCGAGGACAAAAATCACTTTTTCCTTACTAGCCAGCCCTTCTCTTTTGCTATTGTTTATACTGGTATGGTAATCCTTGGAAGGAACTTCTCAGTTTTATGTTCGTACCGGTCTTATTGTGGTCAGGAATATACTCAGGGTTGTGCACACGCACTCAGGTGACGAATGTTTCCCCCAGCGGTCTTAGCTGGGGAGGCATTCCGGAAGGTTACTCTGATTGCACTCCGGGTGGCATCAGAGGCAAGCAAGGCTTTAATGGTGAGGAGCTGGACGTCAGTCTGGGATGCTGTCAGGTCTACCCCTGGTGTATCTCCACCCCGTCTCGGTGGTAGAACCGGGAGGAGCAAGTACAGCACCTGTGTTGGTAAGGGACAAAGTGCTACCAGGGAAGGAAAGCTTTGGTGTAAAGTCTGTCTGCACCCGCCTCTAGAGCAGGGAGAGACGCCTCTGGTAGAATGATGGTGCTGGTCACTTTTTTTCTCTCTTACAGATGGGAGCTAACAATTCCAGCCTCACTCATTTGAACTGTGTCCTGAAAAACTGGGATAAATTTGATCTCCAGAGCTTAAAGAAGACACGCCTGGTCTTCCTATGTGATACTGCATGGCCGTGGTACCCACTGGAGGATGGCAAACAGTGGCCAGTTGGAGGGTCCCTTAATTATAAGACTGTTTTACAATTAGACCGGTTCTGTAGAAAACAAGGGAAATGGGTAGAAGTAGCATATTTGTTGTCCTTTTTCTCTCTTCGAAATATGCCAGACTTATGTCTTAAGGGTATAAGTTTCAGTTGTTCTTTAAGCTATAACTGGGACTCTGTGCTATTTTCTGATCTTCCGATTTTCTGAGTTTCTGATCATGCCAGAGTCTCCCTCACCCCTTTTGGGGAAGGATATACTGAGCAAGGTCCATGCCTCATGGATTTCATGATTATGGAGCCCTCCCTTTCTTTCCCTTTAATTGAACAAAATGTAAATCCTAGAGTACGGGCTGATGGAAAATCTGTGGGTCGAGCACAAAATGCTATTTCTGTAGTTGTCAAGCTCAAAGACCCCCACTTATTTCCACTTAAGAAGCAATAGCCACTGAAACCTGAGGTTAAGGAAGGGTTAAAACCCATCATCAAGAATTTACAGGAGCAGGGACTATTAATTCCCTGTAACAGTCCATGCAACACTCCTATTTTGGGTATAAAGAAATCAAATGGTAAATAGAGACTAGTTCAAGATTTACGAATAATAAATGAGGCTGCAGTTCCTTTACATGCCCCGGTGCCTAATCCTTATACTCTATTGTCTGAAATTCCTGAACGAGCCAAACACTTCTCAGTAATTGATTTAAAAGATGCCTTCTATTCAGTGCCTTTGGCGGAGGAAAGTCAATTTCTATTTGCCTTCGAAGGCCCTACAAAGCCAGCTTCTCAGTTAACCTGGACAGTTTTGCCCTAGGGATTTCCTGACAGCCTTCACTTATTTGGACAAAGTTTGTCAAAAGATCTACAAAACTTTAATAGCTCCGAAGCAGTGGTACTGCAATATGTAGATGATAACTCTGCTCTGTGCTGAGACAGAGGAAGCTTGTTCACAAGCCTCAGAAGATTTCTTAAACTTTCTGGCAGGCTGCGGTTACTAGGCATCAAGAGAAAAGGCTCAGCTTTGTCAACAATCTGTTAGATATCTGGGCTTAATCGTATCAGAAGGGACTAGAGCCATAGGCCCCGAGAGGATTAAACCTATACTAAATCATCCCCTACCTATGACTTTAAGACAGTTGAGAGGATTTTGGGGAATCACAGGCTACTGTTGCATTGGATTCCGGGTTATGGGGAACCTGCCCGGCTTTTGTATAAACTTAGAGCTGAGACTCAGCAGGCCCAAACCAACAGACTGGTTTGGTCTCCAGATACTCAAAAGGCTTTTAAGCTTCTTCAGACTGCTCTCCTGCAAGCTCCCACTTTGAGCTTGCCCACAGAGTCAGAATTTAATTTGTTAGTCACTGAAAGAAAAGGTATGGCCTTGGGAGTTTTGACACACCCCGAGAGGGCCTCACCTGCAGCCTATTTCTTATCTAAGCAGAGAATTAGACATAATTTAATGTGGGTGGCCACACTGTCCAGGAGTAATTGGGGGCAATGGCTTTATTAACTCCTGAAACTTTAAAAATAATCCATGGACGAAATCTTACTGTATTGACTTCTCATGACGTGAGTGGAATCTTAAATTCTAAGGTTAATACTTGGATGAGAGACAGTAGGCTTCTTAAAGATCAGTCATTGTTGTTAGAAAGACCAGTAACTAAGCTTAAAGTTTGTGGAAATTTAAATCCTGCCATTTTCCTTCCTGAGAAGGAAAATGAAACACCTGATCACAATTGTTCCCAATTCCTAACTTTATGCAGCTCAGGAAGATCTAATGGACACCCTGTTAGACAATCCTGACATGGAAATATTTACAGATGCCAGTTTTCTTGTTCGGGAGAGGAAGTGTAAAGCAGGTTATGCCGTGGTGATGGCTGAACAGATTTTAGAAGCAAAATCTCTCCCCAAGGGAACCAGTGCTCAGCTAGCAGAGCTTGTGGCTCTGACCCGAGCTCTAGAGTTAAGCAAAGGGCTGCGGGTAAATATCTACACTGATTCTAAGTGTGCTTACTTGACTTTACATGCTCATGTTGCAACATGGAAAGAAAGAGTTCAAAATGGCAACAGGAGAACCTATTAAGCATTTCAGAGAGCTCAAGAGACTTTTAACTGCTAAATATTGTCCTAAAGAAGTAGCTGTTGTGCATTGCAAAGGGCACAGCAGGGATGCGAGTAAAGAAGCCAAAGGTAATCAGCTGGCTGACTGTCAAGCCAGAAAAGCAGAATTTTATGAAACCCCTTCACTCCAGATGCCTTTGAACTGGACAGGTCCTGTGGAACAGGAGAAACCACAACAAACTGAGGAAGAATTAGAAAGATATTGTAGGAGGAAACGGACAGAACAGGCTCCATCTTGAAAGCACGACTCCATCTTGGGCCGGACTGTGGACTTTGAGCTATATGCCCAGTATCTATGGAAACAACATGCTAACTGGAAAACCAGGCCCCCCGGATGGAAGAACCCCAGAGCTCATACCTAGACTCTCCATTGCCTAAAAGAGTACCCTAATTATCTGTGTAATCAAATAGAATCATAAATTCTATTATGCTTATTGGGGTATGACCACAGGCCTGTTGATAATTGTCCACTTGAAAAAGGAATTAACAGGGCCTGGACCCCATCTCAGGCCTGTTCATGCTGATCATGCTTGGCCACCTCTCCAATGGACTCTGGACTCTGTGCTTAATGCCTATGGAAACTACAACAGAAGGATAAGACCCCCTCTGGATAGGGGAATCTTGAAGATCACATCCAGGTTACTCATCGCCTAAGAGAAAACATACTCTAATCACCTCTGCCTCTGGACAGGTCATAAATCTTTTTTTTTTTTTTTTTTGAGACCAACTAATAATATTTAATAGTTTAGTCATTAAACAAAAGTCAAGGACCTTAAGTTTCTCCTCAAGGGCTATAGATAATATTCTTTTAAAAAATTTTAAATTTATTTATTTTAATTGGAGGCTAATTACAATGTTGTATTGGTTTTGCCATACATCAACATGAATCCGCCACGGGTACATGTGTATACGTGTACATGTGTACATGTATACATGTGTTCCCCATCCTGAACCTCCCTCCCACCTCCCTCCCCTTACCACCCCTCTGGGTCATCCCAGTGCACCAGCCCCAAGCATCCTGTATCCTGCATCGAACCTAGACTGGCGATTCGTTTCTTATATGATATTATACATGTTTCAGTGCCATTCTCCCAAATCATCCCACCCTCTCCCTCTGTTCTATTCATCTGTGTCTCTTTTGCTATCTCGCGTACAGGGTTATTGTTACCATCTTTCTAAATTCCATATATATGCGTTGTTATACTGTATTGGTGTTTTTCTTTCTGGCTTACTTCACTCTGTATAATAGGCTCCAGTTTCATCCACCTCATTAGAACTGATTCAAATGTATTCTTTTTAATGGCTGAGTAATACTCCATTGTGTATATGTACGACAGCTTTCTTATCCATTCATCTGCTGATGGACATCTAGGTTGCTTCCATGTCCTGGCTATTATAAACAGTGCTGTGATGAACATTGAGGGTACACGTGTCTCTTTCAATTCTGGTTTCTTCACTGTGTATGCCCAGCAGTGGGATTGCTGGGTCATAAGGCAGTTCAATTTCCATTTTTTTAAGGAATCTCCACACTGTTCTCCATAGTGGCCATACTAGTTTGCAGTTCCACCAACAGTGTGAGAGGGTTCCCTTTTCTCCACACCCTCTCCAGCATTTATTGCTTGTAGACTTTTGGATCACAGCCATTCTGACTGGTGTGAAATGGTACCTCATTGTGGTCTTGATTAGCATTTCTCTGATAATGAGTGATGTTGAGCATCTTTTCATGTGTTTGTTAGCCATCTGTATGTCTTCTTTGGAGAAATGTCTATTTAGTTCTTTGGCCCATTTTTTGATTGGGTCGTTTATTTTTCTGAAATTGAGCTGCAGGAGTTGCTTGTATATTTTTGAGATTAGTTGTTTGTCAGTTGCTTCATTTGCTATTACTTTCTCCCATTCTGAAGGCTGTCTTTTCACCTTGCTTAGTTTCCTTTGTTGTGCAGAAGCTTTTAATTTTAATTAGGCCCCATTTGTTAATTTTTGCTTTTATTTCCAGTATTCTGGGAGGTGGGTCACAGAGGATCCTGCTGTGGTTTATGTCGGAGAGTGTTTTACCTATGTTCTCCTCTAGGAGTTTTATAGTTTCTGGTCTTAGGTTTAGATCTTTAATCCATTTTGAGTTTATTTTTGTGTATGCTCTTAGAAAGTGTTCTAGTTTCATTCTTTTACAAGTGGTTGACCAGTTTTCCCAGCACCACTTGTTAAAGAGATTGTCTTTTCTCCATTGTATATTCTTGCCTCCTTTGTCAAAGATAAGGTGTCCATAGGTGCATGGGTTTATCTCTGGGCTTTCTATTTTGTTCCATTGATCTATATTTCTGTCTTTGTGGCAGTACCATACTGTCTTGATGACTGTGGCTTTGTAGTAGAGCCTGAAGTCAGGCAGGTTGATTCCTCCAGTTCCATTCTTCTTTCTCAAGATTGTTTTGGCTATTCCAGGTTTTTTGTATTTCCATACAAATTGTGAAATTATTTGTTCTAGCTCTGTGAAAAATACTGTTGGTAGCTTGATAGGGATTGCATTGAATCTATAGATTGCTTTGGGTAGTATACTCATTTTCACTATACTGATTCTTCCGATCCATGAACATGGTATATTTCTCCATCTATTAGTGTCCTCTTTGATTTCTTTCACCAGTGTTTTATAGTTTTCTATATATTAGGTCTTTAGTTTCTTTAGGTAGATATATTCCTAAGTATTTTTCGTTACAATGGTGAATGGAATTGTTTCCTTAATTTCTCTTTCTATTTTCTCATTATTAGTGTATGGGAATGCAAAGGATTTCTGTGTGTTGATTTTATATCCTGCAACTTTACTATATTCATTGATTAGCTCTAGTAATTTTCTGGTGAGTCTTTAGGGTTTGCTATGTAGAGGGTCATGTCATCTGCAAACAGTGAGACTTTTACTTCTTTTCCAATTTGGATTCCTTTTATTTCTTTTTCTGCTCTGATTGCTGTGGCCAAAACTTCCAAAACTATGTTGAATAGTAGTGGTGAAAGGGGGCACCCTTTTCTTGTTCCTGACTTTAGGGGAAATGCTTTCAATTTTTTCACCATTGAGGATACTGTTTGCTGTAGGTTTGTCATATATAGCTTTTATTATGTTGAAGTATGTTCCTTCTATTCCTGCTTTCTGGAGAGTTTTTATCATAAATGGATGTTGAACTTTGTCAAAGACTTTCTCTGCATCTATTGAGATAATCATATGGCTTTTGTTTTTCAATTTGTTAAGGTAGTGTATTACAGGGCTTCCCTGGTGGCTCAGAGGGTAAAGCATCTGCCTGCAATGCAGGAGACCTGGGTTCGATTCCTGGGTCAGGAAGCTCCCCTGGAGAAGGAAATGGCAACCCATTCCAGTATCCTTGCCTGGAAAATCTCATGGATGGAGAAGCCTGGTAGGCTACAGTCCATGGGGTCACAAAGAGTCATTGATTGATTTGCAGATATTGAAGAATCCTTGCATCCCTGGAATAAAGCCCACTTGGTCATGGTGTATGATCTTGTTAATGTATTGTTGGATTCTGATTGCTAGAATTTTGTTAAGGATTTTTGCATCTATGTTCATCAGTGATATTGGCCTGTAGTTTTCTTTTTTTTGTGGCATCTTTGTCAGGTTTTGGTATTAGGGTGATGGTGGCCTCACAGAATGAATTTGGAAGTTTACCTTCCTGTGCAATTTTCTGGAAGAGTTTGAGTAGGATAGGTGTTAGCTCTTCTCTAAAATTTTGGTAGAATTCAGCTGTGAAGCCATCTGGACCTGGGCTTTTGCTTGCTGGAAGATTTCTGATTACAGTTTCAATTTCCATGCTTGTGATGGGTCTGTTAAGATTTTCCAAGTCTTTTTAAGTTTTGGAAAGTTGTACTTTTCTAAGAATTTGTCGATTTTTTCCACATTGTCAATTTTATTGGCATATAATTGCTGATAGTCTCTTATGATCCTTTGTATTTCTGTGTTGTCTGTTGTGATCTCTCCATTTGCATTTCTAATTTTATTGATTTGACTTTTCTCCCTTTGTTTCTTGATGAGTCTGGATAATTGCCAGGAGCCAGCACGGGAGATGCCACCCGTGACAAAGTCATGCAGGACTCGAGGGACTCCCTGGGCCATCTCACCCATGACAAGGTCATGCAGGACTCGACGGACCCCCTGGACCTGCTCGAACATCTACCCCCAAA